>NW_026968035.1:0-138037 GCF_028390025.1 Pseudophryne corroboree | reverse complement strand
AGAAAGACCTGGGATGGTGATGAGGCCAGGGCCCCCTGCTGATGTTGCGTTGAGGAAGGCAGTGTTCCAGGGCGGATGCCAGTCGGGGAGAGCGCCGCGCAGCCCGGGAAAAATACTGCTGAGGAGCTACATCTGGAAGAGCCCCTGGGAGGGAGAGTGCCACATGCCCCATCCTGCGTGGCAGACTCTGCAGGCCTGCACATGGGAAGGGAGGTCTCTGGCCACACATACTCACCCTTCTGCTGAAGCCCCGCTGCTGTCCCCATCAGCGCTCTCCAGCGGGGAGCGGGGCCAGGATGAACCTCAACCTGTGAGAACTATCTTCATGATCAAGAGATCTCATATGCAAGATAAGTATGTGTTGGGATAGGGCTGGGGAGGGCGGCTGCTCGGGCACACCCCCGTCAAGTTAAGGAGATTTAACTGAGGAAGCACAAGGGAACTCTCGTCTGGGGACAACAACTGCAGGGAGACCACATCTTTTCAGATGAACATGGGAGGGCGGAAGGCTGCCTAATACTGAAGCACCCTCAGACATTAAACCATATGCAACAACTATTGCAAGCATTCCTGGGGGAAGGTCTGCAGCAGACGGATTTGCATACGGTGATGTCATCCAAGCAGTGGGCCAAAGTTGGCTGGAACCCTCATCTGTATATGAAAAGAGAAAAGGGGCATGCAGGGCATGGCGGCCTTTTGCGGCGCTTGTATAACCCCAAGTTTGCGTTAAACACCCCCACCCTCCTTCAGTGTGGGGCTCATGTTGGCCATGCCCAAGCCCCTGAAGCATTCAAGCTGATTTCTTGCAGCAGCTGGGCACTGTAACAGCTTCAGAGCTGCTCTACAAGACAAGTAAAAGGGTGTGGGCCCTGCAGCACCACCTGTAGTTTGCATACACACATATATAGGACAGCATCTCTTATATGCCCCAGGGTCAATAAAATAGTATCCTTGTCTAGGCTATCCATCCCCTCAGATAAGGTATTTGTCCATGCCGCTACAGCACTACACACCCAGGCCGACGCAATTGCCGGTCTGAGTAAGGTACCTGAATGTGTATAAATGGACTTCAGGGTAATCTCCTGTTTGCGGTCAGCACACTCTTTGAGGGTAGCCGTATCCTGGGACGGGAGGGCTACCTTCTTGGATAAGCGTGTTAATGCTTTGTCCACCCTAGGGGAGGATTCCCATCGTAACCTATCCGTTGATGGGAAAGGATACGCCATAAGAATCCTTTTGGAAATCTGCAGTCTTTTATCTGGAGATTCCCAAGCTTTTTCACATAACTCGTTCAGCTCGTGTGAGGGGGGAAAGGTTACCTCAGGCTTCTTTCCCTTGTACATATGTACCCTCTTGTCAGCGACAGGGGGTTCCTCTGTGATGTGCAAAACATCTTTTATTGCCATAATCATAAATCGAATGGATTTTGCCAATTTTGGCTGTAACTTTGCATCATCGTAATCGACACTGGAGTCAGAATCCGTGTCGGTATCTGTGTCAACAATCTGGGATAGTGGGCGCTTATGAGACCCTGACAGTCCCTGCAACATAGGATCAGGCATGGGTTGAAACCCTGACTGTCCCAAAGCTTCTGCCTTGTCTAATCTTTTGTGCAATGAGTTTACACTAGCATTTAAAACATTCCACATATCCATCCAATCAGCTGTCGGCGGAGACACCACATTTATTTGCTCCCGCTCCTCTCTAATATAGCCTTCTTCCTCAGACATGTCGACACACGTGTACCGACACACTACACACACAGGGAATGCTTTTTCTGAAGACAGTTTCCCCACAAGGCCCTTTGGAGAGACAGAGAGAGAGTATGCCAGCACAACCCCCAGCGCTATATAACCCAGGAATAAAACAGTAACTTAATGTTTGCCCAGTAGTGCTGCTGTATGTAATTTGCGAATTATGTGCCCCCCCCCACCCCTCTTTTCAACCCTCTTGTCTAACGTGGTATAAGCAGGGTAGAGTCCGGGGAGCTTCCTCTCAGCGGTGCTGTGGAGAAAAAATGGCGCTGGTGAGTGCTGAGGGAGAAGCCCCGCCCCCTCGGAGGCGGGCGTCTGTCCCGCTTAAACTGTAAAATTGGTGGGGGCTTATACATATATAAAGTGCCCAGCTGTATATATGTTATATTTTTGCGAAAGAGGTTTATATTGCTGCCCAGGGCGCCCCCCTGCGCCCTGCACCCTTACAGTGACCGGAGTATGTGAGGTGTATGGGAGCAAAGGCACACAGCTGCAGTGCTGTGCGTTACCTCAGTGAAGATCATGAAGTCTTCTGCCGCCTCTGAAGTCTTCTTTTCTTCTCATACTCACCCGGCTTCTATCTTCCGGCTCTGCGAGGGGGACGGCGGCGCGGCTCTGGGACGGACGGCGAGGGTGAGATCCTGCGTACCAATCCCACTGGAGCTAATGGTGTCCAGTAGCCTAAGAAGCAGGACCTTGCAACTCAGAGAGTAGGGCTGCTTCTCTCCCCTCAGTCCCTCGATGAGGGAGTCTGTTGCCAGCAGTGCTCCCTGAAAATTAAAAACCTAACAAAATACTTTCTGTCAGAAAGCTCAGGAGAGCTCCTGAAAAGCACCCAGTCTCCACTGGGTACAGTATCAAACTGAGTTCTGGAGGAGGGGCATAGAGGGAGGAGCCAGTGCACACCCAGAACTAAAGTCTTTCTTAAAGTGCCCATGTCTCCTGCGGAGCCCGTCTATCCCCATGGTCCTTATGGAGTCCACAGCATCCTCTAGGACGTTAGAGAAAATAGGATTTTAATACCTACCGGTAAATCCTTTTCTCTTAGTCCGTAGAGGATGCTGGGCACCCGTCCCAGTGCGTACTGTGGCCCTCATTCCGAGTTGTTCGCTCGGTATTTTTCATCGCATCGCAATGAAAATCCGCTTAGTACGCATGCGCAATGTTCGCACTGCGACTGCGCCAAGTAACTTTGCTATGTAGAAAGTAATTTTACTCACGGCTTTTTCATCGCTCCGGCGATCGTAATGTGATTGACAGGAAATGGGTGTTACTGGGCGGAAACACGGCGTTTCAGGGGCGTGTGGCTGAAAACGCTACCGTTTCCGGAAAAAACGCAGGAGTGGCCGGAGAAACGGTGGGAGTGCCTGGGCGAACGCTGGGTGTGTTTGTGACGTCAACCAGGAACGACAAGCACTGAACTGATCGCACAGGCAGAGTAAGTCTGAAGCTACTCTGAAACTGCTAAGTAGTTAGTAATCGCAATATTGCGAATACATCGGTCGCAATTTTAAGAAGCTAAGATTCACTCCCAGTAGGCGGCGGCTTAGCGTGTGTAACTCTGCTAAATTCGCCTTGCGACCGATCAACTCGGAATGAGGGCCTGTGTCTGCAGTTATTAAATGGCCCTTAACTCCAGAACATTTATGTGGAGATGAAAACATCCAAGGAAGACTTGACCATCTTCCTTGGATGTTTTCCCCCTGTGTGACTGCTCTCCAGCCTCGGAGGGTTGCATCCGTGGTCCCTAGGATCCCGTCCTGGATCCCGAACCATCGCCCCTCTAGGTGGTGAGAACTGTGCAGCCACCAATGGAGTGAGATTCTGGTCTTGGAAGACAGGATTATCCTCCGGTGCATGTGTAGGTGGGATCCGGACCACTTGTCCAACAGGTCCCACTGGAACACTCTGGCATGGAACCTGCCAAACTGAATGGCCTCGTAGGCCGCAACCATCTTCCCCAGCAACTGAATGCATTGATGGATTAACACTTTTGCTGGTTTCAGAATTTGTTTGACCAGACTCTGGATCTCCAGAGCCTTTCCACTAGAAGAAAACCTCTTCTGTGTCCAGTATCACTCCCAAAAACAACAACCGCGTCATTGGGACCAACTGCGATTTTGGCAAGTTTAGGAGCCAACCATGTTGTTGAAGAACTGTCAGGGAGAGTAGATGTTTTGCACCAACTGGTCCCTGGATCTCGCCTTTATCAGGAGATCATCCAAGTACGGGATAATTGTGACTCCTTGCTTGCGAAGGAGAACCATCATTTCCGCCATCACCCTGGTGAAAATCCTCGGAGCCGTGGACAGACCAAACGGCAACGTCTGAAATTGGTAATGACAATCCTGAATTGCAAACCTCAGGTAGCTTGATGCAGTGGCTAAATGGGAACATATAAGTAGGCATCCTTTATGTCTACCAAAACCATGAAATCTCCTTTATCCCCCGGACTGGAGATCACTACCCTGAGAGATTCCATCTTGAAATTGAATTTCTTTAGGTAGAAATTAAGGGATTTCAGATTTAAGATTGGTCTGACTGAGCCGTCCGGCTTCGGGACCACGAAGAGGCTTGAATAAAAACCTTCTCCCTGCTGACTAAGGCTGATTTGAACAATCGGTGAGGGGGAACGTCTTGAAACCCCAGTTTGTACCCTTGGGACACTATTTGTAAAACCCACGAGTCCAGGTCCGAATGAATTCAGAACTGACTGAAGAGTTTTAGACGTGCCCCCCACTGGTGCGGGCTCCTGCAAGAGAGCCCCAGCGTCATGCAGTGGATTTGGCAGAAGCAGAGGACGATCTCTGCTCCTGCGATCTTGAAGAGGCTACAGACCTCTTCCCTCTTTTCCTTCCTCTACCTGCAAAGAAAGGGGAATCTTAACTTCTTGCATATCTATTGGGCCGAAATGACTGCGTCAGATAATGATGCGTCTTCATCCGTTGAGAGGGAACATAGGGCAAGAAGGATGACTTACCTGCGGGAGCTGCCGAGATCAAATTAACTAGGCCGTCGCCAAACAAGGCTTCACCTTCATAGGGAAGAGACTCCCTTTCTTCTTGGAGTCAGCATCAGCATTCCCTTGGTGAATCCACAATGCCCTCCTATCCGAGACTGCCATGAAATTGGCCCGTGAGCACTTGTGCCCGGTGTAGGATTTTTAAATATGTGTAGTTTACTGTATGCAAGGGTTTAAAACCTTTTAGGAACTGAGCTCTAAGGTGTATTACATGTAGTTTAAAAAAAACAAAAAAGGTTTATTTTATGGCAGTAGTTTCCAAACTGGGGTTCTTGCACTGGTAGCATAGTTTGGTGGTCCAGGACCAATTAAAATTATTTATACTTTATTAAATTGGCAAAACCATTCCCTCACAACATAACTGAACCTGAGGATGACATGCTATAAACACAATTTACTTAATTTTATATTTTTTTCTGAATTTCTCAATAAAAAAAACTTTGGCCTAGGGGTGCCGTGAAACAAATTTTGATACTCTAGGGCAGGGGTGTCAAACCCATGGGCCGCATGCCGCCCCCAATGCATCCTTTTGTGGCCCACAGGCCGGGGTCCGGCAGGGGTCCGACAGGGGTCCTTTTGTGGCCCGATCACCTTGCTTAGAGCGAGGGCAGGAGAGTGCAGCCAGAGTCTTTGCTTTCTATGTGCGGCACCATCTTCCCGAAGAGATCACCGGGAAGATAGTGCCCCTTCCACTGGCTACAGCACAGGTATACTGGGGTGGGGTAGCAAACTGGGGGCCCCAATGGGCCCCTCCAGCAGTCCCTCTACCAAAACACGTCTTTTGGTGGTTTTGCGGTGTTGTTATAACTACATGGTGACGATACTGTAGCACAGAGATTTTCAACCATTTACAACTCACGTCACACAGAACAAGATTTAAATATTGACAAGGCACACTGAAATATAATGGTGATGCATGGTGCAGTATCGTGTCCTAGGATGTCATGTCGCAGCTTCTCCATAGGTAACGCCTGAACAGGCCCGGTGACAGGGGGGACAAAGGGGACACTTGTTCAGGGCTCCAAGTATTAAGAACAGAAATAATGGGGCCACAGTGCCAATATTGCTTTTTAAAGTGTATCCACCAACTGCTCAATTTAAGCAGGAAAACAATTAACAGGCCAACTAAACCCTCCCCCCTCCTTTTACCCCATCACTTTGTCCAGTCCCTGTGGTCCATACTGTATTGCCATTATTATGCATGTTGCTGTGCTGGCCCTTTTCTGAATGTCCCTGCCACCGCCACCGAAGAGCTGGATAGCCCAGTATGAAAACCACCTGCCGGCCTCACTGACGGTCCGAGTCAAAGGCTCCATTTTTTTTTAAAGATCCCTCTGCCAAGTTAAGGGGGGGTTGAGGGGGCCCCAGAGATATCAGTGTACTGGGCCCCGAGATTTCTGTTTCTGGCCCTGACCCTCAGGGGCGTATCTACCCCTTGGCCAGGATGGCACTTGCCAGGGGCACCATCCAGCTGTGCCAACCGTGGCTAAGGGATAGAGTTCTGCAGTCTCGAAAGGGCGCTATGGCAATCAGCGTGGGACTGACCAATTAGACGGTGAGGGAAGGATACTGAAATTGTCCCAACCCTGTTACAGTTTGAAACGCCCCTCAACTGCTGTCCACTGCTTCACTCCTAGCTCCTAAGAACCATCCCTTATATTCTCTACATTTGAGGTCCACGCCATATGCCTCTTCCAACCAGTCAATCTTAGAGTAGCTGTCATTTACCGCCCCCCTGGCACTGCTTCCAAATTCATCGACAACTTTGCTTCCTGGCTTCCTCACTTCCTCTCTTCTGACATTCCCACCATTATCCTAGGCGATTTCAACATCCCTATTGACATCCCCACACAATCCCCTGCCTCTAAACTCCTTAACCTCACCTCTTCACTTGGTCTCTCCCAGTGGACCTCCTCACCCTCCCATGTGAATGGGAGCTCACTGGATCTGGTCTTCACTCACCGCTGTGATATTTCTGATTTTTCCAACTCCCCATTTCCCCTCTCTGACCACCACCTGCTCTCCTTCAACCTATCTCTCTCGACTTCCCCATCTCTACCTCCTAAGGCTACCATCACTAAGCGTAACATTGAAGCTATTGACACCACATTCCTTTCCTCCCTGTTTGACTCACTTCTCTCTCCTATTCTCTCTCTCTCATGCCCTGAACAAGCCACTTCCACATACAATGCTTCCCTTACTTCTGCTCTTGACTCTGTTGCTCCACCAACCACTATTCACCCTTGCAAATTAACACCTCAACCCTGGCACACCAAATGCACCAGATATCGGCAGGATTCGGCGGACATTATGGCTGTAGTGCCTCACTAGCCACTGACCTCACCGCACGCCACTGTGGGACAGATGTAACATGCAGAGAGAGGTAGATTTGGGAGGGGGAATGTCCTAGCATAACTGTTAATTGCAGTGTAATACTGTAATTCAGCTGTGCAGCATTTGTGGCTAAATGTCAAAGAAGCCAGTATTTACCCTGCATGCAAAACAATAAATGTATTTGAACATACCTCCCAACTATCCCAATTTTGGCAGGACAGTCACTTTTTTGGGGAATGTCCAGCTAACCCAAACAACCCCCCCCCCCCCTTCCCATGGGGAAGGGGGGGGGGGGGGTGGAAGGCTCCCTGTAGCTTGTTGCTCTGCAAATATGCACATTGTGGGTAATTCAGACCTGATCGCTAGGGTGTGTTTTTTGCATCCCTGTAATCAGGTAGTTGTCGCCTACAGCGGAAGGGAAAATTTGCTGTGCAGGTGTGTGATCACATGTGCACAAGAGCTGCACAGCTCAGCACTTACTCAGCCATTGAGGTGACGTCACAAATCCTCCCACAAAACGCCGGGTCCCTCCAGTGTTTTTCCGGACACTCCCTAGAAACATTCAGTTGCCACCCACACAAACACCCTCTTCTTGTCAATCTTCTTGTGATCTCCGGACCGTCGCACTTACGCATTGTGGCGCATACGCATGTGCAGTGCAAACCAGATTGCCCGCTTGGTGAAAATAAATTGAAGCGATCTGGTCTGAATAAGCCTCAATCTCTATTCACGGGAGACAGAGGGGCTGGGGCATGGCCAGCAGCTCACAGAGCACCTATAATGACAAAAATGGGAGACATGGCTCATGATCGCGATATACCTGCGAAGGTACGCCCTCTACTGATTGACAGGCAGAGGCATTCGCATTTTCTGCGGGGCACCCGGAGAAAATGTAGGCACACGCACAGGATGGACCCTGCGTATATGCCCCCATCCTCTTCATAGTTTTTGCGGTTGGAACGCGTATTACGATCCAGACTGAATTAGGCCCTATGTCTTATATACACGAGCAGTGTGAAAACATCAATCGATGGGGGTAATTCCAAGTTGATCGCAGCAGGAATTTTGTTAGCAGTTGGGCAAAACCATGTGTACTGCAGGGGAGGCAGATATAACATGTGCAGAAAGAGTTAGATTTGGGTGAGTTATTTTGTTTCTGTGCAGGGTAAATACTGACTGCTTTATTTTTACACTGCAAATTAGATTGCAGATTGAACACACCACACCCAAATCTAACTCTCTCTGCACATGTTAAATCTGCCTTCCCTGCAGTGCACATAGGTGGTCATTCCGAGTTGTTCGCTCTGTAATTTTCTTCGCATCGCAGCGATTTTCCGCTTAATGCGCATGCGCAATGTTCACACTGCGACTGCGCCAAGTAAATTTGCTATGCAGTTAGGAATATTACTCACGGTTTTTTCATCGTTCTGGTGATCGTAATGTGATTGACAGGAAGTGGGTGTTTCTGGGCGGAAACAGGCCGTTTTAGGGGCGTGTGGGAAAAAATGCTACCGTTTCTGGGAAAAACGCGGGAGTGGCTGGAGAAACGGAGGAGTGTCTGGGCGAACGCTGGGTGTGTTTGTGACGTCAAACCAGGAACGACAAGCACTGAACTGATCGCACTGGCAGAGTAAGTCTCGAGCTACTCAGAAACTGCACAGAGATGTCTTATCGCAATATTGCAAATCTTTCGTTCGCAATTTTAAGATGCTAAGATTCACTCCCAGTAGGCGGCAGCTTAGCGTGTGCAATGCTGCTAAAAGCAGCTTGCGAGCGAACAACTCGGAATGAGGGCCATGGGGGGTAATTCTGAGTTGATCGCAGCAGGATTTTTGTTAGCAGTTGGGCAAAACCATGTGCACTGCATTTACGAACAGATGATTTTTTATATAAATTTTAAAATGTTAGTAAATGTGTGTTCTTTTTTCAACCTGGAAGCCCAACATCGATTAAGATCGATCTTAAATAGACCCCTGGGTTTTAAGGATAACCATGGTTGAGTCCAATGGTTAATTCACATTGACCGAAGTTCTAATTAAGTCACCTGTGCTCAAGCATGATATCCTTAAAATCTGGATTGCAATGACAGCATTTTGGAACTATGCCTAAGGGTTTAATTTTTACATTTATCCACTGACAATAAATCTACCTACAATATCCCTGTAACTGTTATGATTACAGTATTTCACTAAATAATTTAATTTGCTGAACCTTCTGTAAAAAGAAATATTAAGCTGCTGTAATTCCCAGATGCAGCAAATTTGTTAGCTAGTGGGCAAAACCATGTGCACTGCAGGGATGGGGGGGGGGCAGATATAACATTTGCAGAGAGATTTAGGTGGGTTATATTGTTTGTGTGCAGGGTAAATACTGGCTGTTTTGTTTTTACACTGCAATTTAGATTTCAGTTTGAACACACCGCACCAAAATCTAACTCTCCCTGCACATATTATACACCCCCCCCCCTGCAGTGTACATGGTTTTAGCTAATAAATTTGCTGCTGTGATCAGATCTGAGTTAAGCCCTATGTATTTGGCACTGGCAAAGGGTTAGAGGCCTTGCTGTAGAGCTCACACCTTTCTTATCATGCATTGTAATATTTCCTATGTCCTGATGTTGTGCTCTCTGCTCCATCCAAGTAAACAGCAATGTAGCATGGCTATCAAAGAGCGTGAAGATTGCAGATTTCCTGGGATTAATGCTAAGGAATGCTATTCCAGAGGCTGCTGCTTTAATTCAAGTGTCACTGGGGTTAAATGGTGTTTTTACCTTAAAAACACAGGTAGAGTATATAGTACAGTGGTAAAGTGGGAGCATGTAGTGCTATTGATTACAGATTTGATGGAGCTTAAACATGGATAAGGTCCATGGCTCTAAGAGTTTATCTTGTGTATCCTTTATTCTTAGTCATGGTCAGATAAGATTAGAAAATACCATTTAAGTGGAAATTTCCTGTTAGCTGTTTTTCAGTTTGCTCAACTGTCTGATTAACTGGTCCTAAAAAAGGACCAAAGGAGCTAAATTGCCCTGTGATCTAGCTAAATTGCCCCAGTTAAAAAAAAAAAAAACTAAGCTGCTGTAATTCCTGGATGTTTCCTTACTGCATCAACAGGAAGTGACAAGAAACAATGTAATGTGGAACCGTACAGCAGAAGGGATTGCGGCTACCCCACAATAAGTGCAGCGGAATGTAAGAAGAGGAATTGTTGCTTTGACTGCAGCATTCCCGGGGTTAACTGGTGTTTCTTCAAGTCACAAGGTATGGAGCTGCTGTATAGTTACTCGCAAGTCAGTAGTTGTATGATGCTCACACCTGTTAAACTGGATACACACAGAATGCCCTACACAGGGGGTGAAATGAGCGCCCCCCCCCACCCCCCGTACGCTCAGCACACATCACGCTGTGCTGAGCGGGGGCAGAGATGTGTGCTGAGCAGTTCGCTCAGCACACATCTCTCCCCAAAATCGGGCCGTGAATACGGACCTTTAAACTGGATCCACACTTAGATTATCTGTCAAATTTTTTTTTTCTAGTTGAAACAAAATTATGCTAATATGTGGCAGCAAATGACAATTGACCATTTGCTCACAAACACTGGAAAACATCCAAAAATGGTCATTTAGATAAATTGGTTAAATCCATTTCATTTAGCTAATTTATCCAAACTACCTTTATTGTATCTCTGTGGGTGAATGATGTGTGGGTCAGTGTTGAGGGTGGTGGAAGAGATGGGTAATAGGCACAGCAGGGTGTGGACAGTCAAATAGTGTGCTTAGAGGTTCAGAGTCATTGTATGAGACTCTGGCAACAGTGACTTGATGAGTCTGGTGTCCATAGGGTGGGACGCATTAACCTTTTTATGCTATTGAAATAGTTCTCCTCCTGACCGACGCAGTTCCTTGCTCCGAGGTTGGTGTATTGTCCTGTTGCAGCGCCTCTCCACTGTGGTCACAGTGAGCTGTGTGGTGTTGCTGGCGCATGCCAATCTCCCCCCAACCTCCCTCTTGCATTTCAGACCTACGTACGCATGATGGGATCTTGTATGATATGCGCGTGTGCTGTAGAGATGAAAGTTGGGGTGAGGAGGCAGATCGTGAGATGGGGAAACTTTGTGGACTGTTAGCGAAGGGGAGCACTGGGCAGTCTGAGTTGCAAAGAGGGCAGCAGAAGAGGTTATTGCATGTGCACTGGTGACAGGTCCATCCTTGGTGGCCAGCCTCAGTGGTAAAGGGGTACATGAGCTAGTGTCCCTTGGCCAGCCATGTACCATGGCCACCTCCCTACCTCCTATATATTCTCCCTGATCTGTCACTTTGTTACGGTCTGCTGCTGGCACTGGTGTATCGTCCTGCAGATGCCGTCTCCGCCCATTGCTGTGACTTCCCCCAGAGTTAGCCACACAGAGTGACTGATCTGGGAAAATATATAGGAGATCATTACTTTCACTTGCAGCCTACCTTATTTTTTGCAGCCTAGCATGCTCCTGACCCCTTCTCTCACTAATACTTATACAACATTCATGAACTCATCTTAAGGTTTCTTTATTATTCAGTCACACTGTCTTGGATCCAAACCATTTCCTGTGGCATTGCAGTCAAACAATTGAGCTATTTACCCTTGCATAGAAAGGTATAATCTAAGCTAGAGAATTCTATTTGGAGCTCATCTTGTACTTTGTGAAGAAATAATCAGCTTTGTGGCTGAGCAGATATATGGAGTGTGTGGCTGCACACTGCATTGATCTGCTGAGTTGCAATGCTAATAATTTTTTTTTTGCAAAGTACCAATAGCTTCATTGTGAAGGTGGAAAGAAGGGTGTTACGGCATGGAATGTACAAACTGCGAGACCCTGCTGGTAGCGCCTTTGTCTATTTAGTAGGAAGGGCACGTAACAGCCGGGGGGCAATGGAGGAAGCCCCTTTAGGGCTGGAGCCCGGCGGCAACTGACTCCGTTGTCTCTGGCAGTTCCGCCCCTGGACTAGAGGAATGGTCAAGAACATGGCAACATTTAATGCCAAAAAATGCAAAATCATACACGTCTCAAAAATGCAAAGGCTAACTATAATATTAAGGACATTATAATGGCAAGAGGAAAGCTATCTAAGTATTACTATTTCAGGTGAGCAATGTAACAAAGCAATAGGAAAGGCAAGTCAGATGCTTGTTTGCATAGGTTAAAGAACCAGTAGCAGAAAAAAGTAATACAGGTTGAGTATCCCATATCCAAATATTCCGAAATACGGAATATTCCGAAATACGGACTTTTTTGAGTGAGACTGAGATAGTGAAACCTTTGTGTTTTGATGGCTCAGTGTACACAAACTTTGTTTAATACTCAAAGTTATTAAAAATATTGTATTAAATGAACTTCAGACTGTGTGTATAAGGTGTATATGAAACATAAATGAATTCTGTGAATGTACACACACTTTGTTTAATGCACAAAGTTATAAAAAATATTGCCTAAAATGACCTTCAGGCTGTGTGTATAAGGTGTATATGAAACATAAATGCCTTCTGTGCTTAGATTTAGGTCCCATCACCATAATATCTCGTTATGGTATGCAATTATTCCAAAATACAGAAAAATCCGATATCCAAAATTCCTCTGGTCCCAAGCATTTTGGATAAGGGATACTCAACCTGTAATGCCACTGTATAGGTCCTTGGTACAGCCACATTTAGAATCCTGTGTTCAGTTCCAGAAGCCATATCTCCAGAAGGCTGTAAATACATTAGGGCAACTAAAATTGTGCATGGCCTACATCACAAAACTTACCTGGAAATACTAAAAAATGTTGATGTGTATAGTTTGGAGAAGGGAAGAGGGAACATACAGTAATAGAAACATTTAAATATATAGGGAGGAATGTAATAGGGTGTGAGAATCAGAAAGTGAGAGATTTTGTGTTTTTTCCTGTTGTTTTTTTTTTTTTGTTTGTTTGATTGTTTGTTTTTAAAGTGGCAATCCTTTACATGGCAAAACCAGGTTGATATTTGCCATGTAAAGGATTGCCACCGTGGGCATGTGTAGAAGGGGCACTGCTACTGTTGGCATTATGTGTGTAAGCTGCACTGATATGGTGGTTATGTGTATAAAGGGCACTGCGACTGTGGGTATTATTATTATTATTATTATTATTATTACATGCGGTGTAATGACAATAAGATAGTGCTACTGTGTGGCGTATTTTGATTTGGGGTGCTATTGTGTGGCCATGCCCCTTCCTTGTGATACCACACCTTCTTTTTTTAAGGTTCGCACTGTCCCTTTATTAAGTATTGGAGAGAGGGCCCAAATTAATAGTTTGCAGGGAGGCGCCAAACACCCTAGCACTGGCCCTTTGGTAGGGGACAGGATTTGCTTCTGCTTGTGCACATGTTATGATTGCCAGCCAACAGCACTGGTTTTGCCTATAACACTAACTATAAATATTTTGAATTGGTCCTGGACCACCAATCCAAGGCACCCCTGCAAGTGTCCTGAGGCACCCCAGGGTGCAGTTTGAGAACCACTGGTCTAGTGAGTACCCAGGATAATTATTGTAGCTGGTCTGCGGGTAACAGCTCTCAGATCCACTTCTAGAAAAAATGCAGCAATGTAATTTGAGTGACAAACTGCAGAGATGAACCCTTTCTGTGACTGCTGCACAGGGATCACACAAACTCTATTCATAGGGCAGACTTCACTTAGGGGAGATGTTCTCACCCCGCAAAGAAGTGCGAGTATATACCGCACTTACGGTACCATTGGATTTACAGATATTTTCTTGCAATACACTATGGGGGTCATTCTGAGTTGATTGCTCGCTAGCAGTTTTTAGCAGCCATGCAAACGCATTGTCGCTGCCCACTGGAGAGTGTATATTCACTTTGGAGAAGTGCGAATACTTGAGTAGCAGAGCGCCTGCAAAATCGTTTCAAAATAAGACCAGCACTGTAGTTACACTTCGTGTGCGTTGATTCTAACAACCGAGGGACGGCTTTTGATGTCACACACCCATCCAGCGAATGCCCAGCCACGTCTGCATTTCTTCTGCCACGCCTGCATTTTTCCAAGCACTCCCTGAAAACGGTCAGTTGACACCCAGAAACGCCCTCTTTCTGTCAATCTCCTTGTGGCCTGTTCTGTGATTGGAATAATCGCTAGAACTAGTGCAAAACCACAATGGACTTTGTACCCGTACGATGCGCATGCACATTACGGAGCATGCGCATGCACAGATTAGCCATTTTTTTTCAACTGATTGCTACGCAGCGAACAACGGCAGCAAGCGATCAACTCGGAATGACCCCCTATATACATAGAAACATGGATTTTTATTGCAGAAATTATGGTTAGTTTAGGGGTATCGGTTAGGGTCAACAGAGGTGTAGCTAGGGGTCCAAGCGCCCCTGGCAAAGTAAGGGACTGGCGCCCCCCCTTTCGATAAAGCATTGCAGTCCATTGGCGGTTACCATGTTGGAGCCACAGCAACTGACCCCCTCCCCCACACGCTGCCCTACATCATCGGCTGGGATTCACTGTTGGTGTGAAGCCACTGGGAACATTCTGGTAGCATTAGCAGCAGTCTGTGTCATAGATAGGGAAGGCAGAAGGTTAACTAGCTAATAGCAGTCTGTTGGCAGCAGAGGCTGGGCGGGGGGCTGAGAATGAGTCAACGCTGATCAGTGTCCAGTCTGCTCAGACAAAAATATTTTGTGATCAGGGCTGGTTCTAGACCAAAGGAGCCAATGGCAAAAATTTCCTTTGGCACCCCCCCCCCCCCACACACACTCACACACACACACACACACACACACACACACACACACACACACACACACACACACCAAAAAAGAACATATCCCAGTTTAACATAACGCTATGTGGTGCAAGGTGTGGAGCTGGTCACTTGTATCAGACCTCTGACATTTGCCTTTTCACCCATATTGCATACTTTTTCTTGCAGGTTGTGTCTTAATTCAAGAAGTGTTCTAAGTACTTCAGCTTAGTATCTTTACTGACCCCTCTTTACCCCACACTACATAACTGACCCCTCTATACCCTACACTACATCACTGACCTTTCTATAACCATCACTGCATTACTGACCCCTCTAGAGATGTGCACTTGAAATTTTTCGGGTTTTGTGTTTTGGTTTTGGGTTCGGTTCCGCGGCCGTGTTTTGGGTTCGACCGCGTTTTGGCAAAACCTCACCGAATTTTTTTTTTCGGATTCGGGTGTGTTTTGGATTCGGGTGTTTTTTTCAAAAAACACTAAAAAACAGCTTAAATCATAGAATTTGGGGGTCATTTTGATCCCAAAGTATTATTAACCTCAAAAACCATAATTTCCACTCAATTTCAGTCTATTCTGAACGCCTCACACCTCACAATATTATTTTTAGTCCTAAAATTTGCACCGAGGTCGCTGGATGACTAAGCTAAGCGACCCTAGTGGCCGACACAAACACCTGGCCCATCTAGGAGTGGCACTGCAGTGTCACGCAGGATGGCCCTTCCAAAAAACACTCCCCAAACAGCACATGACGCAAAGAAAAAAAGAGGCGCAATGAGGTAGCTGTGTGAGTAAGCTAAGCGACCCTAGCGGCCGACACAAACACCTGGCCCATCTAGGAGTGGCACCACAGTGTCACGCAGGATGGCCCTTCCAAAAAACACTCCCCAAACAGCACATGACGCAAAGAAAAAAAGAGGCGCAATGAGGTAGCTGTGTGAGTAAGATAAGCGACCCTAGTGGCCAACACAAACACTTGGCCCATCTAGGAGTGGCACTGCAGTGTCACGCAGGATGGCCCTTCCAAAAAACACTCCCCAAACAGCACATGACGCAAAGAAAAAAAGAGGCGCAATGAGGTAGCTGTGTGAGTAAGATAAGCGACCCTAGTGGCCGACACAAACACCTGGCCCATCTAGGAGTGGCACTGCAGTGTCGCGCAGGATGGCCCTTCAAAAAAATACTCCCCAAACAGCACATGACGCAAAGAAAAATGAAAGAAAAAAAGAGGTGGAAGATGGAATTGTCCTTGGGCCCTCCCACCCACCCTTATGTTGTACAAACAGGACATGCACACTTTAACCAACCCATCATTTCAGTGACAGGGTCTGCCACACGACTGTGACTGAAATGACGGGTTGGTTTGGACCCCCACCAAAAAAGAAGCAATTAATCTCTCCTTGCACAAACTGGCTCTACAGAGGCAAGATGTCCACCTCATCATCATCCTCCGATATATCACCGTGTACATCCCCCTCCTCACAGATTATCAATTCATCCCCACTGGAATCCACCATCTCAGCTCCCTGTGTACTTTGTGGAGGCAATTGCTGCTGGTCAATGTCTCCACGGAGGAATTGATTATAATTCATTTTAATGAACATCATCTTCTCCACATTTTCTGGAAGTAACCTCGTACGCCGATTGCTGACAAGGTGAGCGGCGGCACTAAACACTCTTTCGGAGTACACACTTGTGGGAGGGCAACTTAGGTAGAATAAAGCCAGTTTGTGCAAGGGCCTCCAAATTGCCTCTTTTTCCTGCCAGTATAAGTACGGACTGTCTGACGTGCCTACTTGGATGCGGTCACTCATATAATCCTCCACCATTCTTTCAATGGGGAGAGAATCATATGCAGTGCCAGTAGACGACATGTCCGACTCCGTAATCGTTGTCAGGTCCTTCAGTCCGGACCAGATGTCAGCATCAGCAGTCGCTCCAGACTGCCCTGCATCACCGCCAGCGGGTGGGCTCGGAATTCTGAGCCTTTTCCTCGCACCCCCAGTTGCGGGAGAATGTGAAGGAGGAGATGTTGACAGGTCGCTTTCCGCTTGACTTGACAATTTTCTCACCAGCAGGTCTTTGAACCCCAGCAGACTTGTGTGTGCCGGAAAGAGAGATCCAAGGTAGGTTTTAAATCTAGGATCGAGCACGGTGGCCAAAATGTAGTGCTCTGATTTCAACGGATTGACCACCCGTGAATCCTTGTTAAGCGAATTAAGGGCTCCATCCACAAGTCCCACATGCCTAGCGGAATCGCTCTGTGTTAGCTCCTCCTTCAATGTCTCCAGCTTCTTCTGCAAAAGCCTGATGAGGGGAATGACCTGACTCAGGCTGGCAGTGTATGAACTGACTTCACGTGTGGCAAGTTCAAAGGGCAGCAGAACCTTGCACAACGTTGAAATCATTCTCCACTGCGCTTGAGACAGGTGCATTCCACCTCCTATATCGTGCTCAATTGTATAGGCTTGAATGGCCTTTTGCTGCTCCTCCAACCTCTGAAGCATATATAGGGTTGAATTCCACCTCGTTACCACTTCTTGCTTCAGATGATGACAGGGCAGGTTCAGGCATTTTTGGTGTTGCTCCAGTCTTCTGTACGTGGTGCCTGTACGCCGAAAGTGTCCCGCAATTCTTCTGGCCACCGACAGCATCTCTTGCACGCCCCTCTCGTTTTTTAAATAATTCTGCACCACCAAATTCAAGGTATGTGCAAAACATGGGACGTGCTGGAATTTGCCCATATTTAATGCACACACAATATTGCTGGCGTTGTCCGATGCCACAAATCCACAGGAGAGTCCAATTGGGGTAAGCCATTCCGCGATGATCTTCCTCAGTTGCCGTAAGAGGTTTTCAGCTGTGTGCGTATTCTGGAAACCGGTGATACAAAGCGTAGCCTGCCTAGGAAAGAGTTGGCGTTTGCGAGATGCTGCTACTGGTGCCGCCGCTGCTGTTCTTGCGGCGGGAGTCCATACATCTACCCAGTGGGCTGTCACAGTCATATAGTCCTGACCCTGCCCTGCTCCACTTGTCCACATGTACGTGGTTAAGTGGACATTGGGTACAACTGCATTTTTTAGGACACTGGTGAGTCTTTTTCGGACGTCCGTGTACATTCTCGGTATCGCCTGCCTAGAGAAGTGGAACCTAGATGGTATTTGGTAACGGGGGCACACTACCTCAAGAAATTGTCTAGTTCCCTGTGAACTAACGGCGGATACCGGACGCACGTCTAACACCAACATAGTTGTCAAGGCCTCAGTTATCCGCTTTGCAACAGGATGACTGCTGTGATATTTCATCTTCCTCGCAAAGGACTGTTGGACAGTCAATTGCTTGGTGGAAGTAGTAAAAGTGGGCTTACGACTTCCCCTCTGGGATGACCATCGACTCCCAGCAGCAACAACAGCAGCGCCAGCAGCAGTAGGCGTTACACGCAAGGATGCATCGGAGGAATCCCAGGCAGGAGAGGACTCGTCAGAATTGCCAGTGACATGGCCTGCAGGACTATTGGCATTCCTGGGGAAGGAGGAAATTGACACTGAGGGAGTTGGTGGGGTGGTTTGCGTGAGCTTGGTTACAAGAGAAAGGGATTTACTGGTCAGTGGACTGCTTCCGCTGTCGCCCAAAGTTTTTGAACTTGTCACTGACTTATTATGAATGCGCTGCAGGTGACGTATAAGGGAGGATGTTCCGAGGTGGTTAACGTCCTTACCCCTACTTATTACAGCTTGACAAAGGCAACACACGGCTTGACACCTGTTGTCCGCATTTCTGTTGAAATACTTCCACACCGAAGAGCTGATTTTTTTGGTATTTTCACCAGGCATGTCAATGGCCATATTCCTCCCACGGACAACAGGTGTCTCCCCGGGTGCCTGACTTAAACAAACCACCTCACCATCAGAATCCTCCTGGTCAATTTCCTCCCCAGCGCCAGCAACACCCATATCCTCCTCATCCTGGTGTACTTCAACACTGACATCTTCAATCTGACTATCAGGAACTGGACTGCGGGTGCTCCTTCCAGCACTTGCAGGGGGCGTGCAAATGGTGGAAGGCGCATGCTCTTCACGTCCAGTGTTGGGAAGGTCAGGCATCGCAACCGACACAATTGGACTCTCCTTGTGGATTTGGGATTTCGAAGAACGCACAGTTCTTTGCTGTGCTTTTGCCAGCTTGAGTCTTTTCATTTTTCTAGCGAGAGGCTGAGTGCTTCCATCCTCATGTAAAGCTGAACCACTAGCCATGAACATAGGCCAGGGCCTCAGCCGTTCCTTGCCACTCCGTGTGGTAAATGGCATATTGGCAAGTTTACGCTTCTCCTCCGACAATTTTATTTTAGATTTTTGAGTCCTTTTTTTACTGATATTTGGTGTTTTGGATTTTACATGCTCTGTACTATGACATTGGGCATCGGCCTTGGCAGACAACGTTGCTGGCATTTCATCGTCTCGGCCATGACTAGTGGCAGCAGCTTCAGCACGAGGTGGAAGTCGATCTTGATCTTTCCCTATTTTTGGAACCTCAACATTTTTGTTCTCCATATTTTAATAGGCACAACTAAAAGGCACCTCAGGTAAACAATGGAGATGGATGGATACTAGTATACTTATGGATGACGAGCGACTGCCGACACAGAGGTAGCTACAGCCGTGGACTACCGTACTGTGTCTGCTGCTAATATAGACTGGATGATAATGAGATAAAATTAAAATATATATATATATATATCACACTAGTACTGCAGCCGGACAGGTATATATTATGTAATGACGGACCTGCTGGACACTGTCTGTCAGCACTGCAGACTCCTAAAGTAAGCTACTAGTATCAAGAAGATAGAAAAAAAAAACCACGGGTAGGTGGTATACAATTATGGATGGACGAGCGACTGCCGACACAGAAGTAACTACAGCCGTGGACTACCGTACTGTGTCTGCTGCTAATATAGACTGGATGATAATGAGATAAAATTAAAATATATATATATATTATATATCACACTAGTACTGCAGCCGGACAGGTATATATTATGTAATGACGGACCTGCTGGACACTGTCTGTCAGACTCAGCACTGCAGACTCCTAAAGTAAGCTACTAGTATCAAGAAGATAGAAAAAAAAAAAACACGGGTAGGTGGTATACAATTATGGATGGACGAGCGACTGCCGACACAGAGGTAGCTACAGCCGTGGACTACCGTACTGTGTCTGCTGCTAATATAGACTGGATGATAATGAGATAAAATTAAAATATATATATATATATATATATATATATATATATATATATATATCACACTAGTACTGCAGCCGGACAGGTATATATTATGTAATGACGGACCTGCTGGACACTGTCTGCAGAATGCGTTTATAAAAACACCACACGACGAGTGTTTAACTTTTTCAGGCAGACAATCACAATATACTGGTGGTCAGCAGACAATCACAATACTGGTGGTCAGTGGTCACTGGTCAGTCACACTGGCAGTTGCACTCTGGCAGCAAAAGTGTGCACTGTACTTAAAATATGTACTCCTGCTATAACTGCTCCCCAGTCTCCCCCACAATTAAGCTGTGTGAGCAGTGAGCACTCAGCACAGTCAGATAATGATATACAGTATTACATATAATGCAGCACACTGGGCTGAGCACAGATATGGTATGTGACTGTGTCACACTGTGTATCGTTTTTTTTCAGGCAGAGAACGGATTAATTAAACTGGTGGTCACTGGTCACACTATCAGCAGCAAGTAGTACTCCTCCTAATAATATGCTCCCCAAAATTTGTGTCTCTCTCTAGTACTCTAGTCTAAACGGAGAGGACGCCAGCCACGTCCTCTCCCTATCAATCTCAATGCACGTGTGAAAATGGCGGCGACGCGCGGCTCCTTATATAGAATCCGAGTCTCGCGATAGAATACGAGCCTCGCGAGAATCCGACAGCGGGATGATGACGTTCGGGCGCGCTCGGGTTAACCGAGCAAGGCGGGAAGATCCGAGTCGCTCGGCCCCGTGTAAAAAAACCTGAAGTTCGGGCGGGTTCGGATTCCGAGGAACCGAACCCGCTCATCTCTACCCTCTATACAGTACACTGACCTCTATATACCTGCTAGTACATCCCTGATGCCTATATTCCCTAAGCTAAATCCCTGACGCCTCTATTCCCTACGCTACATCCCTGACGCCTCTATTCCCTATGCTACATCCCTGACGCCTCTATACCCTACGCTACATCCCTGATGCCTCTATTCCCTATGCTACATTCCTGATGCCTCTATAACCTACGCTACATCCCTGACGCCTCTATACCCTACGCTACATCCCTGACGCCTCTATACAGTACAATGCATTACTGATCCCTCTAGACCATACATCCTCATTACATCAGAGAGATAGTGAAACACTGGAAAAAATAAGGATAAAGTGGACTACAGAAACTGATGCTCTAAACAAAGGAGAGAGAGAGAGAGAGAAAAGCACAAGGGAAAGTGGGCAATCGGAACACCATAGAGAGAGGAGAGATAGAAATGCCTGAAAAAGTAAAGGGGGTTGGGTATGGCATCCGGCGCTCGGGATTCCAGCAGTCACATGATACCTAATCCTAATCCTAACCCTCTGGGGGGGGTGGCGGATAGGGCTAACCCTCAGGGGGTGGCAGCTAGGACTAACCCCCCCCCCTCCTAGTGCCTTCCCTAACACACCCTCCCCCGGTCCTAACCCTCCCTCCAATACTCGCCTTCGGGATGTTGGCTGTCTGTGTGCCGGCACCAGTCTCCCAAGTGGTGTCAGGATTCCAACATCGGTCAAATGACCGCCGGTATACCGTCTGCCGGGATGGTAAATGTATCCTGAGGACAGGTAGTGAGTGTGGAGGGATAGGTGGTTCAGTAAAATGTAACAGCTCAAACTGCGATCATTCACTGATAAATTGATTTATAGCTCTCCCTTTTTAACCATTGCAGTCATAAAAGCAATGTTTTTTAAACTTTTAAATAAAGCTTGTTAGCATCCCCAGCACACTGTATATGCTGGGAGATGTATTTCTCAATATGAAAACATTTAATTACTGTATGAACTCTAATTCCCCAACTGAAACCTCTCACAAACACACACTCCTAAATCTAGTACACACACACACATTTCCCCAGTACTGACAACTCTCATCACTTCCACACACTGACAACTCCCTCCTGCTCCTCTCCCCACTGACACTGACAGCTCCCTCACAGTCACACACATCCTCCACCCCCCCACACACACACTGATAGCACACATGCACAAATCCCCCCCTCCTCGACACTAACTGTCACGGACTGCTTGGGCAGCAGGGGGCAGGCTCTGACTTGAAGTGCTGAAATTCAACAGCTCTCTCGAACTTGCAAGGCATGGCTGTGCAGCTGTCTCCAGCCATCTCCTTGCCCACTGTGTAATTTGTGGCGTTCTCTGATGTTCCCCGCTCTGCCTCTACAACCGGCACATAATGTACAGCAGTGGTGACTCCTGAGTATGGGCCTGGAGAACTCCGCCTACCGGGGGGTAGGGATTAATAATTTCAAAGGGGCAGAGCTAAGAGTGAAGCAGTGGACAGCAGTTGAGGGGCGTTTCAAACTGTAACAGGGTTGGGACAATTTCAGTATCCTTCCCTCACTGTCTAATTGGTCAGTCCCACGCTGATTGCCATAGCGCCCTTTCGAGACTGCAGAACTCTATCCCTTAGCCACGGTTGGCACAGCTGGATGGTGCCCCTGGCAAGTGCCATCCTGGCCAAGGGGTAGATACGCCCCTGAGGGTCAGGGCCAGCAACAGAAATCTCGGGGCCCAGTACACTGATATCTCTGGGGCCCCCTCAACCCCCCCTTAACTTGGCAGAGAGATCTTTAAAAAAAAATGGAGCCTTTGACTCGGACCGTCAGTGAGGCCGGCAGGTGGTTTTCATACTGGGCTATCCAGCTCTTCGGTGGCGGTGGCAGGGACATTCAGAAAAGGGCCAGCACAGCAACATGCATAATAATGGCAATACAGTATGGACCACAGGGACTGGACAAAGTGATGGGGTAAAAGGAGGGGGGAGGGTTTAGTTGGCCTGTTAATTGTTTTCCTGCTTAAATTGAGCAGTTGGTGGATACACTTTAAAAAGCAATATTGGCACTGTGGCCCCATTATTTCTGTTCTTAATACTTGGAGCCCTGAACAAGTGTCCCCTTTGTCCCCCCTGTCACCGGGCCTGTTCAGGCGTTACCTATGGAGAAGCTGCGACATGACATCCTAGGACACGATACTGCACCATGCATCACCATTATATTTCAGTGTGCCTTGTCAATATTTAAATCTTGTTCTGTGTGACGTGAGTTGTAAATGGTTGAAAATCTCTGTGCTACAGTATCGTCACCATGTAGTTATAACAACACCGCAAAACCACCAAAAGACGTGTTTTGGTAGAGGGACTGCTGGAGGGGCCCATTGGGGCCCCCAGTTTGCTACCCCACCCCGGTATACCTGTGCTGTAGCCAGTGGAAGGGGCACTATCTTCCCGGTGATCTCTTCGGGAAGATGGTGCCGCACATAGAAAGCAAAGACTCTGGCTGCACTCTCCTGCCCTCGCTCTAAGCAAGGTGATCGGGCCACAAAAGGACCCCTGTCGGACCCCGGCCTGTGGGCCACAAAAGGATGCATTGAGGGCGGCATGCGGCCCATGGGTTTGACACCCCTGCCCTAGAGTATCACAATTTGTTTCACGGCACCCCTAGGCCAAAGTTTTTTTTATTGAGAAATTCAGAAAAAAATATAAAATTAAGTAAATTGTGTTTATAGCATGTCATCCTCAGGTTCAGTTATGTTGTGAGGGAATGGTTTTGCCAATTTAATAAAGTATAAATAATTTTAATTGGTCCTGGACCACCAAACTATGCTACCAGTGCAAGAACCCCAGTTTGGAAACTACTGCCATAAAATAAACCTTTTTTGTTTTTTTTAAACTACATGTAATACACCTTAGATCTCAGTTCCTAAAAGGTTTTAAACCTTTGCATACAGTAAACTACACATATTTAAAAATCCTACACCGGGCACAAGTGCTCACGGGCCAATTTCATGGCAGTCTCGGATAGGAGGGCATTGTGGATTCACCAAGGGAATGCTGATGCTGACTCCAAGAAGAAAGGGAGTCTCTTCCCTATGAAGGTGAAGCCTTGTTTGGCGACGGCCTAGTTAATTTGATCTCGGCAGCTCCCGCAGGTAAGTCATCCTTCTTGCCCTATGTTCCCTCTCAACGGATGAAGACGCATCATTATCTGACGCAGTCATTTCGGCCCAATAGATATGCAAGAAGTTAAGATTCCCCTTTCTTTGCAGGTAGAGGAAGGAAAAGAGGGAAGATGTCTGTAGCCTCTTCAAGATCGCAGGAGCAGAGATCGTCCTCTGCTTTTGCCAAATCCACTGCATGACGCTGGGGCTCTCTTGCAGGAGCCCGCACCAGTGGGGGGCACGTCTAAAACTCTTCAGTCAGTTCTGGATTCATTCGGACCTGGACTCGTGGGCTTTACAAATAGTGTCCCAAGGGTACAAACTGCGGTTTCAAGACGTTCCCCCTCACCGATTGTTCAAATCAGCCTTAGTCAGCAGGGAGAAGGTTTTTATTCAAGCCTCTTCGTGGTCCCGAAGCCGGACGGCTCAGTCAGACCAATCTTAAATCTGAAATCCCTTAATTTCTACCTAAAGAAATTCAATTTCAAGATGGAATCTCTCAGGGTAGTGATCTCCAGTCCGGGGGATAAAGGAGATTTCATGGTTTTGGTAGACATAAAGGATGCCTACTTATATGTTCCCATTTAGCCACTGCATCAAGCTACCTGAGGTTTGCAATTCAGGATTGTCATTACCAATTTCAGACGTTGCCGTTTGGTCTGTCCACGGCTCCGAGGATTTTCACCAGGGTGATGGCGGAAATGATGGTTCTCCTTCGCAAGCAAGGAGTCACAATTATCCCGTACTTGGATGATCTCCTGATAAAGGCGAGATCCAGGGACCAGTTGGTGCAAAACATCTACTCTCCCTGACAGTTCTTCAACAACATGGTTGGCTCCTAAACTTGCCAAAATCGCAGTTGGTCCCAATGACGCGGATGTTGTTTTTGGGAGTGATACTGGACACAGAAGAGGTTTTCTTCTAGTGGAAAGGCTCTGGAGATCCAGAGTCTGGTCAAACAAATTCTGAAACCAGCAAGAGTGTTAATCCATCAATGCATTCAGTTGCTGGGGAAGATGGTTGCGGCCTACGAGGCCATTCAGTTTGGCAGGTTCCATGCCAGAGTGTTCCAGTGGGACCTGTTGGACAAGTGGTCCGGATCCCACCTACACATGCACCGGAGGATAATCCTGTCTTCCAAGACCAGAATCTCACTCCATTGGTGGCTGCACAGTTCTCACCACCTAGAGGGGCGATGGTTCGGGATCCAGGACGGGATCCTAGGGACCACGGATGCAACCCTCTGAGGCTGGAGAGCAGTCACACAGGGGGAAAACATCCAAGGAAGATGGTCAAGTCTTCCTTGGATGTTTTCATCTCCACATAAATGTTCTGGAGTTAAGGGCCATTTAATAACTGCAGACACAGTACGCACTGGGACGGGTGCCCAGCATCCTCTACGGACTAAGAGAAAAGGATTTACCGGTAGGTATTAAAATCCTATTTTCTCTAACGTCCTAGAGGATGCTGGGGACTCCGTAAGGACCATGGGCATAGACGGGCTCCGCAGGAGACATGGGCACTTTAAGAAAGACTTTAGTTCTGGGTGTGCACTGGCTCCTCCCTCTATGCCCCTCCTCCAGACCTCAGTTTGATACTGTACCCAGTGGAGACTGGGTGCTTTTCAGGAGCTCTCCTGAGCTTTCTGACAGAAAGTATTTTGTTAGGTTTTTAATTTTCAGGGAGCACTGCTGGCAACAGACTCCCTCATCGAGGGACTGAAAGGAGAGAAGCAGCCCTACTCTCTGAGTTGCAAGGTCCTGCTTCTTAGGCTACTGGACACCATTAGCTCCAGTGGGATTGGTACGCAGGATCTCACCCTCGCCGTCCGTCCCAGAGCCGCGCCGCCGTCCCCCTCGCAGTGCCGGAAGATAGAAGCCGGGTGAGTATGAGAAGAAAAGAAGACTTCAGAGGCGGCAGAAGACTTCATGATCTTCACTGAGGTAACGCACAGCACTGCAGCTGTGCGCCTTTGCTCCCATACACCTCACATACTCCGGTCACTGTAAGGGTGCAGGGCGCAGGGGGGGCGCCCTGGGCAGCAATATAAACCTCTTTCGCAAAAATATAACATATATACAGCTGGGCACTTTATATATGTATAAGCCCCCACCAATTTTACAGTTTAAGCGGGACAGAAGCCCGCCTCCGAGGGGGCGGGGCTTCTCCCTCAGCACTCACCAGCGCCGTTTTTTCTCCACAGCAACGCTGAGAGGAAGCTCCCCGGACTCTACCCTGCTTATACCACGTTAGACAAGAGGGTTGAAAAGAGGGGGGGGGCACATAATTTGCAATTTACATACAGCAGCACTACTGGGCAAACATTAAGTTACTGTTTTATTCCTGGGTTATATAGCGCTGGGGGGTGTGCTGGCATACTCTCTCTCTGTCTCTCCAAAGGGCCTTGTGGGGAAACTGTCTTCAGAAAAAGCATTCCCTGTGTGTGAAGTGTGTCGGTACACGTGTGTCGACATGTCTGAGGAAGAAGGCTATATTAGAGAGGAGCGGGAGCAAATGAATGTGGTGTCTCCGCCGACAGCTGATTGGATGGATATGTGGAATGTTTTAAATGCTAGTGTAAACTCATTGCACAAAAGATTAGACAAGGCAGAAGCTTTGGGACAGTCAGGGTTTCAACCCATGCCTGATCCTATGTTGCAGGGACTGTCAGGGTCTCATAAGCGCCCACTATCCCAGATTGTTGACACAGATACCGACACGGATTCTGACTCCAGTGTCGATTACGATGATGCAAAGTTACAGCCAAAATTGGCAAAATCCATTCGATTTATGATTATGGCAATAAAAGATGTTTTGCACATCACAGAGGAACCCCCTGTCGCTGACAAGAGGGTACATATGTACAAGGGAAAGAAGCCTGATGTAACCTTTCCCCCCTCACACGAGCTGAACGAGTTATGTGAAAAAGCTTGGGAATCTCCAGATAAAAGACTGCAGATTTCCAAAAGGATTCTTATGGCGTATCCTTTCCCATCAACGGATAGGTTACGATGGGAATCCTCCCCTAGGGTGGACAAAGCATTAACACGCTTATCCAAGAAGGTAGCCCTCCCGTCCCAGGATACGGCTACCCTCAAAGAGTGTGCTGACCGCAAACAGGAGATTACCCTGAAGTCCATTTATACACATTCAGGTACCTTACTCAGACCGGCAATTGCGTCGGCCTGGGTGTGTAGTGCTGTAGCGGCATGGACAAATACCTTATCTGAGGGGATGGATAGCCTAGACAAGGATACTATTTTATTGACCCTGGGGCATATAAGAGATGCTGTCCTATATATGTGTGTATGCAAACTACAGGTGGTGCTGCAGGGCCCACACCCTTTTACTTGTCTTGTAGAGCAGCTCTGAAGCTGTTACAGTGCCCAGCTGCTGCAAGAAATCAGCTTGAATGCTTCAGGGGCTTGGGCATGGCCAACATGAGCCCCACACCGAAGGAGGGTGGGGGTGTTTAATGCAAACTTGGGGTCATCCAAGCGCCGCAAAAGGCCGCCATGCCCTGCATGCCCCTTTTCTCTTTTCATATACAGATGAGGGTTCCAGCCAACTTTGGCCCACTGCTTGGATGACATCACCGTATGCAAATCCGTCTGCTGCAGACCTTCCCCCAGGAATGCTTGCAATAGTTGTTGCATATGGTTTAATGTCTGAGGGTGCTTCAGTATTAGGCAGCCTTCCGCCCTCCCATGTTCATCTGAAAAGATGTGGTCTCCCTGCAGTTGTTGTCCCCAGACGAGAGTTCCCTTGTGCTTCCTCAGTTAAATCTCCTTAACTTGACGGGGGTGTGCCCGAGCAGCCACCCTCCCCAGCCCTATCCCAACACATACTTATCTTGCATATGAGATCTCTTGATCATGAAGATAGTTCTCACAGGTTGAGGTTCATCCTGGCCCCGCTCCCCGCTGGAGAGCGCTGATGGGGACAGCAGCGGGGCTTCAGCAGAAGGGTGAGTACGTGTGGCCAGAGACCTCCCTTCCCATGTGCAGGCCTGCAGAGTCTGCCGCGCAGGATGGGGCATGTGGCACTCTCCCTCCCAGGGGCTCTTCCAGATGTAGCTCCTCAGCAGTATTTTTCCCGGGCTGCGCGGCGCTCTCCCCGACTGGCATCCGCCCTGGAACACTGCCTTCCTCAACGCAACATCAGCAGGGGGCCCTGGCCTCATCACCATCCCAGGTCTTTCTCATGTATGTATCATGTATGTGTGTGTGATATATGTATGAATCATATATGTTTGTGATATATATATATATATATATATATATATATGTATCTATCTATCTATCTATCTATCTATCTATCTATCTATCTATCTATCTATCTATCGTATGTGTGTGTATATATATGTATCTATCATTCTATCTATCTATCTATCTATCTATCTATCTATCTATCTATCTATCTATCTATCTATCTATCTATCTATCTATCTTATGTGTGTGTATATATAGGTATCTATCATGTATGTATGTATGTATCTATCTTGTATGTATGTGTTTTATCTATCTATCTATCTATCTATCTATCTATCTATCATGTGTGTGATATATGTATGTATCTATCATGTATGTGTTATATGTATGTATCACACCTTCCTCTATACATATACATACATACATACATACATACATACATACATACACACACACACACCTATATCTGTACGTACACTGACATACACACACCAACATCTATACATTAACACGCTGACCCCTAAACGTACACCAACGTACCCACACCTGCATCTATACCTACACATGCTGACACGTGGACGTACACCGGCTTACCCACATGTGAATCTATACATACATGTGCTGACACCTGGACATACACTGATGTACCCACACCTAACATCTATACATACCCATGCTAACACCTGGACGTATACAGACGTACCCACATTTGCATCCATGCATATATAGATGTAGGTGTGTGTACGTCAGTGTACGTCCAGGTGTCAACGCGTGTATGTATAGATGCAGGTGTGGGTACGTCTGTGTATGTCCAGGTGTCAGAATGTGTATGTATAGATGCAGGTGTGGGAAGGTCAGTGTAGGTTCAG
Source organism: Pseudophryne corroboree (assembly GCF_028390025.1). Taxonomy (NCBI): domain Eukaryota; kingdom Metazoa; phylum Chordata; class Amphibia; order Anura; family Myobatrachidae; genus Pseudophryne; species Pseudophryne corroboree. The sequence goes on along the minus strand of NW_026968035.1, from coordinate 108,812 downwards.
GTGTCAGCGCGTGTATGTATAGATGCAGGTGCTTGTATGTCCAGATGTCAGTGCATGTATGTATAGATGCAAGTGTGGGTACGTCGGTGTATGTCCATTTGTCAGCGCGTGTATATATAGATGCAGGTGCTTGTATGTTGGTGTATGTCCAGGTGTCAGCATGTGTATGTATAGATGCAGGTGTGGGAATGTTGGTGTATGTCCAGGTGTCAGGGCGTGTATGTATGGATATTAGGTGTGGGTACATCAGTGTATGTCCAGGTGTTAGCGCATGTATGTATAGATGTATATATACACACACATACAATAGATAGATAGATAGATAGATAGATAGATAGATAGATAGATAGATAGATAGATAGATAGATAGATACATATTATAAGGGCACGGTCGTGCCCTTATATTAAGGCTGAATCGAACAAACGGAATTCTCCCATAGGGAACTTCTGAGATGGGGGCATGGTGTTTGAGGGGCTACACCTCAAAACTGATTGGACGTACTGAGCTGAAATTTGGCATGGGCGTGTAGAATCGTCACCCGGTGCTGCATGCCAAATTTCAGGGCAAAATAATAAAAAATGAGGAATTGGGAGTAACGTAAAGTTCCAACTGTCAGTTTTTTTCTGTGACTTCCTTTGTGGCTTTTTGACACCGTTTTCCTATAGAGTGAATTAGATATTTTTTGGGAAGGCATAACTCCGGATAGAGGACGAATTAAGACTTGGGGTTTGTTTTACTAGATAGAGTATGCCCCAGTGTAGTGCCTTTTGGGGTTGTGGTTTTTCAGAAAGTTATAGGGTTTTTTTTAATTAAGAGAAATATGCCCCATTATAGAGATAGGGCTTTTCAATTTGTTGCGGCTGCGCAGTGGCCGCCAGGAGAGCGAGAGTGAGTGAGGGAAGGGGTCTCGTGCAGGCTGAGGTTATAAAAGTAGCTGCTGGCGGCGGGAGGAGAGCCAGCGGTTCCTGGGTGTGTGCACCTGCGGTCCCTTACAGACTGCAGCGACCCATTAGGACTCTGGAGGAGAGGGGTAGTGGCATAGCAGCCGCAGGCTTACCGAAAGTGCTCACTACTGAGCAATATGGTCCCCTTACCCGAAGTGGGAGCCGCAGCGGGAGGAATAGCTGGAGTTGCGCCGCAGGAGAAAGTCAGAGGACATCCAGAAGAGACATCCGGTGCAGCGCTGACTCCTGACTGACAGCGCTTGCCTACTGAGCGGTGTGGTACCCCCACACCTGAAGCGGGTGCGGGAGCGGCAGCCGGAGAAGACAGCTGTGCTGCACGGAAGAAGTCAGGCAGCAGCAGCAGCACCAGCGGGCTGAGGTGGGGAGGATTAGTATGGTCCCTTACGTGCGGCTCACATTCAGATCCATCCGGCTCCCTTCCCCTCCTCCCCTGCACCCTTAGCAGCCTGCCCCCACATCTCATTCACCCACCGCAGCAGACTCCTCCCCCACACGGTTATTATAATAAGGCCACCCCCCTACCCCCTTCCCTCCCTGCTGTGTGTCCAGCCACCCCCCCCCTCACCTGCTGTGTGTCCGGCCTACCCCCCCCCCTCACCTGCTGTGTGTCCAGCCCCCCCCCCTCACCTGCTGTGTGTCCAGCCCCCCCCCCTCACCTGCTGTGTGTCCGGCCTACCCCCCCCCTCCCTGCTGTGTGTCCAGCCACCACCCCCCTCACCTGCTGTGTGTCCGGCCTACCCCCCCCTGCTGTGTGTCCAGCCCCCCCCCCTCCCTGCTGTGTGTCCGGCCTACCCCCCCCCCTCCCTGCTGTTTGTCCGGCCTACCCCCCCCCCTCCCTGCTGTGTGTCCAGACCCCCCCCTCACCTGCTGTGTGTCCAGCCACCCCCCCCTCACCTGCTGTGTGTCCGGCCTACCCCCCCCTCCCCTGCTGTTTGTCCGGCCACCCTCCCCTCCCCTGCTGTGTGTCCGGCGGCCTACCCCCCCCTACCTGCTGTGTGTCCGGCCTACCCCCCCTCACCTGCTGTGTGTCCAGCCCCCCCCCTCACCTGCTGTGTGTCCAGCCCCCCCCCTCCTCCCCTGCTGTGTGTCCGGCCTACCCCCTCACCTGCTGTGTGTCCAGCCCCCCCCCTCACCTGCTGTGTGTCCAGCCCCCCCCCCTCACCTGCTGTGTGTCCAGCCCCCCCCCCCCTCACCTGCTGTGTGTCCAGCCCCCCCCCTCACCTGCTGTGTGTCCAGCCCCCCCCTCACCTGCTGTGTGTCCAGCCCCCCCCCCTCACATGCTGTGTGTCCAGCCCCCCCCCCCTCACCTGCTGTGTGTCCAGTCCCCCCCTCCTCCCCTGCTGTGTGTCCGGCCTACCCCCTCACCTGCTGTGTGTCCAGCCCCCCCCCTCACCTGCTGTGTGTCCAGCCCCCCCCCCCTCACCTGCTGTGTGTCCAGCCCCCCCCTCACCTGCTGTGTGTCCAGCCCCCCCCCTCACCTGCTGTGTGTCCAACCCCCCCCCTCACCTGCTGTGTGTTCAGCCCCCCCCCTAACCTGCTGTGTGTCCAGCCCCCCCCCCCCTCACCTGCTGTGTGTCCAGCCCCCCCCCCTCACCTGCTGTGTGTCCAGCCCCCCCCTCACCTGCTGTGTGTCCAGCCACCCCCCCTCCCCTGCTGTGTGTCCGGCCTACCCCACCCCCTCCCTGCTGTTTGTCCGGCCACCCTCCCCTCCCCTGCTGTGTGTCCTGCCTACCCCCCCTCCCTGCTGTGTGTCCAGCCACCCCCCACCCCCCTCACCTGCTGTGTGTCCGGCCTACCCTCCCCCCCCCTCCCCTCCCCTGCTGTTTGTCTGGCCACCATCCCCTCCCCTCCCCTGCTGTGTGTTCGGCAACTCCCCCCTCTTCCCGCTGTGTTCGGCCACCCCCTACCCCCTCCCCTCCCTGCCGTGTGTCCGGTCACCCTCCCCTCTCTGCTGTGTGTCCAGCCACCCCCCCCCTCTCTGCTGTGTGTCCGGCCACCCCCCCCAGACACGCAGCGCCTGACACACACAGACATGTAACGCCTGACACGCATACGCATATGCAGCGCCTGACACACACGCACACACACAGCACCTGACACACACACACACACACACACACACACACACAGTACCTGACACACACGCACACACACAGCACCTGACACACGCACACACACAGCACCTGACACTCACACGGACCTGACACACGCGCACACACTCACACGCAGCACCTGACACACACGCAGCACCTGACACACGCACACACAGACGCAGCACCTGACACTCACACGGACCTGACACACACGCACACACTCACACGCGGCGCCTGACGCACATAGACACGCGGCGCCTGACGCACACGCGGCGCCTGACGCACACGCGGCTCCTGACGCACACGCGGCGCCTGACAGACACGCGGCGCCTGGCACACACGCACAGGCGGCGCCTGGCACACACGCACAGGCAGCGCCTGGCACACACGCACAGGCAGCGCCTGGCACACACGCACAGGCAGCGCCTGACACACACGCAGCGCCTGACACACACAGACACGCAGCGCCTGACACACACAGACACGCAGCGCCTGACGCACAGGCAGCGCCTGACACACACGCACAGGCAGCGCCTGACACACGCAGCGCCTGACACACACACGCACCTGACACTCACATGCTCCTGACACACGCAGCACCTGACATGCTCACACGCAGCACCTGACACACACGCAGACACGCAGCATCTGACACACACACACGCAGCACCTGACACACACACGCAGCGCCTGACACACACGCAGACACGCAGCGCCTGACACACACGCAGACACGCAGCGCCTGACACACACGCAGCGCCTGACACACACGCAGCGCCTGACACACATGCAGAGCCTGACACACACGCAGCGCCTGACACACACGCAGCGCCTGACACACACGCAGCGCCTGACACACACGCAGCGCCTGACACACACGCAGACACGCAGCGCCTGACACACACGCAGACACGCAGCGCCTGACACACACGCAGACACGCAGCGCCTGACACACACGCAGACACGCAACGCCTGACACACGCAGCACCTGACACACACGCAGACACGCAGCACCTGACAGACACGCACACACACACACACACACACACACAGCACCTGACACAGATATGCAGCGCCTGACACACACACGCAGACATACAGCGCCTGACACACACACACGCAGACATGCAGCACCTGACACACACATGCTGCACCTGACAGACACACACACCCACACACACACACAGACATGCAGCACCTGACACACCCACACACACACACATGCATCACCTGACACACCCACACACACAGACATGCATCACCTGACACACCCACACACATATACAGACATGCAGCACCTGACACACACACACACACACACACACACACACACAGACATGCAGCGCCTGACACACACACACATACAGACATGCAGCACCTGACACACACACACACACATACAAACATGCAGCACCTGACACACACACACACAGCACCTGACACACATATATACATGTGGCATTTAACGCACACACGCACAGCACCTGACACACAATCATATACACTCAGAGCACCTAACACACACATACACTCGCAGCACCTCACACACACTCGTATACACACGCAGCACCTGCCACTCACACATATATACACATGCAGCACCTGCCACTCCCACATACATGAACAGCACCTGACACACACATACACGCGCAGCACCTGACAGTCACACACATACAGATGCGACAGCTGACACAAACACATACACGCTCAACACCTGACACCCACGTGGCAGCTGACGCATACAAATGCAGCACCTGAAATACACACATATACACGTGCAGCACCTGAGACACACACATACACGTACAGCACCTGAGACACACACACACATGTATGTACACGCGCGGCTCCAGGCACACACATACGTACGTACACACGCGGCACTTGACACACACACGTACACGCGCGGCACCTGACACACACACACACACACGTACGTACGTACGTACGTACGTACGTACGTACGTACGTACTGCTGTGATATTTCATCTTCCTCGCAAAGGACTGTTGAACAGTCAATTGCTTACTGGAAGTAGTACAAGTGGGCTTACGACTTCCCCTCTGGGATGACCATCGACTCCCAGCAGCAACAACAGCAGCGCCAGCAGCAGTAGGCGTTACACGCAAGGATGCATCGGAGGAATCCCAGGCAGGAGAGGACTCGTCAGAATTGCCAGTGACATTGCCTGCAGGACTATTGGCATTCCTGGGGAAGGAGGAAATTGACACTGAGGGAGTTGGTGGGGTGGTTTGCGTGAGCTTGGTTACAAGAGGAAGGGATTTACTGGTCAGTGGACTGCTTCCGCTGTCACCCAAAGTTTTTGAACTTGTCACTGACTTATTATGAATGCGCTGCAGGTGACGTATAAGGGAGGATGTTCCGAGGTGGTTAACGTCCTTACCCCTACTTATTACAGCTTGACAAAGGCAACACACGGCTTGACACCTGTTGTCCGCTTTTCTGTTGAAATACCTCCACACTGAAGAGCTGATTTTTTTGGTATTTTCACCAGGCATGTCAACGGCCATATTCCTCCCACGGACAACAGGTGTCTCCCCGGGTGCCTGACTTAAACAAACCACCTCACCATCAGAATCCTCCTGGTCAATTTCCTCCCCAGCGCCAGCAACACCCATATCCTCCTCATCCTGGTGTACTTCAACACTGACATCTTCAATCTGACTATCAGGAACTGGACTGCGGGTGCTCCTTCCAGCACTTGCAGGGGGCGTGTAAATGGTGGAAGGCGCATGCTCTTCACGTCCAGTGTTGGGAAGGTCAGGCATCGCAACCGACACAATTGGACTCTCCTTGTGGATTTGGGATTTCGAAGAACGCACAGTTCTTTGCGGTGCTACAGCTTTTGCCAGCTTGAGTCTTTTCATTTTTCTAGCGAGAGGCTGAGTGCCTCCATCCTCATGTGAAGCTGAACCACTAGCCATGAACATAGGCCAGGGCCTCAGCCGTTCCTTGCCTCTCCGTGTGGTAAATGGCATATTGGCAAGTTTACGCTTCTCCTCCGACAATTTTATTTTAGGTTTTGGAGTCCTTTTTTTACTGATATTTGGTGTTTTGGATTTGACATGCTCTGTATTATGACATTGGGCATCGGCCTTGGCAGACGACGTTGCTGGCATTTCATCGTCTCGGCCATGACTAGTGGCAGCAGCTTCAGCACGAGGTGGAAGTGGATCTTGATCTTTCCCTAATTTTGGAACCTCAACATTTTTGTTCTCCATATTTTAATAGGCACAACTAAAAGGCACCTCAGGTAAACAATGGAGATGGATGGATACTAGTATACAATTATGGACGGACTGCCGAGTGCCGACACAGAGGTAGCCACAGCCGTGAACTACCGTACTGTACTGTGTCTGCTGCTAATATAGACTGGTTGATAAAGATATGTCGTAGTATGTATGTATGAAGAAGAAAGAAAAAAAAACCACGGTTAGGTGGTATACAATTATGGACGGACTGCCGAGTGCCGACACAGAGGTAGCCACAGCCGTGAACTACCGTACTGTACTGTGTCTGCTGCTAATATAGACTGGTTGATAAAGAGATGTTGTAGTATGTATGTATGAAGAAGAAAGAAAAAAAAAACACGGGTAGGTGGTATACAATTATGGACGGACTGCCGAGTGCCGACACAGAGGTAGCCACAGCCGTGAACTACCGTACTGTACTGTGTCTGCTGCTAATATAGACTGGTTGATAAAGAGATGTAGTAGTATGTATGTATAAAGAAGAAAGAAAAAAAAACCACGGGTAGGTGGTATACAATTATGGACGGACTGCCGAGTGCCGACACAGAGGTAGCCACAGCCGTGAACTACCGTACTGTACTGTGTCTGCTGCTAATATATAGACTGGTTGATAAAGAGATGTCGTAGTATGTATGAAGAAGAAAGAAAAAAAACCACGGTTAGGTGGTATACAATTATGGACGGACTGCCGAGTGCCGACACAGAGGTAGCCACAGCCGTGAACTACCGTACTGTACTGTGTCTGCTGCTAATATAGACTGGTTGATAAAGAGATGTCGTAGTATGTATGTATAAAGAAGAAAGAAAAAAAAACCACGGTTAGGTGGTATACAATTATGGACGGACGGCCGAGTGCCGACACAGAGGTAGCCACAGCCGTGAACTACCGTACTGTACTGTGTCTGCTGCTAATATAGACTGGTTGATAAAGAGATGTCGCAGTATGTATGTATGAAGAAGAAAGAAAAAAAAACCACGGTTAGGTGGTATACAATTATGGACGGACTGCCGAGTGCCGACACAGAGGTAGCCACAGCCGTGAACTACCGTACTGTACTGTGTCTGCTGCTAATATAGACTGGTTGATAAAGAGATGTCGTAGTATGTATGTATAAAGAAGAAAGAAAAAAAAACCACGGTTAGGTGGTATACAATTATGGACGGACTGCCGAGTGCCGACACAGAGGTAGCCACAGCCGTGAACTACCGTACTGTACTGTGTCTGCTGCTAATATAGACTGGTTGATAAAGAGATGTAGTAGTATGTATGTATAAAGAAGAAAGAAAAAAAAACCACGGGTAGGTGGTATACAATTATGGATGGACTGCCGAGTGCCGACACAGAGGTAGCTACAGCCGTGAACTACCGTACTGTGTCTGCTGCGACTGGATGATAAATAATGATATAAAAAATATATATATATCACTACTGCAGCCGGACAGGTATATATATTATATAATGACGGACCTGCTGGACACTGTCTGTCAGCAGAATGAGTTTTTTATAGAATAAAAAAAAAAACACCACACAAGTGAAGTCACACGACGAGTGTTTAACTTTTTCAGGCAATCACAATATAGTATACTACTAACTATACTGGTGGTCAGTGTGGTCAGGTCACTGGTCAGTCACACTGGCAGTGGCACTCCTGCAGCAAAAGTGTGCACTGTTTAATTTTAATATAATATGTACTCCTGGCTCCTGCTATAACCTATAACTGGCACTGCAGTGCTCCCCAGTCTCCCCCACAATTATAAGCTGTGTGAGCTGAGCACAGTCAGATATATAATATATACATAGATGATGCAGCACACTGGGCTGAGCAGTGCACACAGATATGGTATGTGACTGTCTTGTACTCCTGGCTCCTGCTATAACCTATAACTGGCACTGCAGTGCTCCCCAGTCTCCCCCACAATTATAAGCTGTGTGAGCTGAGCACAGTCAGATATATAATATATACATAGATGATGCAGGCATGCAGCACACTGGGCTGAGCAGTGCACACAGATATGGTATGTGACTGAGTCACTGTGTGTACCGTTTTTTTCAGGCAGAGAACGGATATATTAAATAAAACAACTGCACTGCTGGTGGTCACTGTGGTCAGTCACTAAACTCTGCACTCTCTTCTACAGTATCAGCCTCAGGTCAATCTCTCTCTCTCTCTCCTAATCTAAATGGAGAGGACGCCAGCCACGTCCTCTCCCTATCAATCTCAATGCACGTGTGAAAATGGCGGCGACGCGCGGCTCCTTATATAGAATCCGAGTCTCGCGAGAATCCGACAGCGTCATGATGACGTTCGGGCGCGCTCGGGTTAACCGAGCAAGGCGGGAAGATCCGAGTCGCTCGGACCCGTGAAAAAAAACATGAAGTTCGTGCGGGTTCGGATTCAGAGAAACCGAACCCGCTCATCTCTAATTGTGGGTAATTCAGACCTGATCGCTAGGGTGTGTTTTTTGCATCCCTGTAATCAGGTAGTTGCCGCCTACAGCGGAAGGGAAAATTTGCTGTGCAGGTGTGTGATCACATGTGCACAAGAGCTGCACAGCTCAGCACTTACTCAGCCATTGAGGTGACGTCACAAATCCTCCCACAAAACGCCGGGTCCCTCCAGTGTTTTTCCGGACACTCCCTAGAAACATTCAGTTGCCACCCACACAAACACCCTCTTCTTGTCAATCTTCTTGTGATCTCCGGACCGTCGCACTTACGCATTGTGGCGCATACGCATGTGCAGTGCAGACCAGATTGCCCGCTGGGTGAAAATAAATTGAAGCGATCTGGTCTGAATAAGCCTCAATGTCTATTCACGGGAGACAGAGGGGCTGGGGCATGGCCAGCAGCTCACAGGGCACCTATAATGACAAAAATGGGAGACATGGCTCATGATCGCGATATACCTGCGAAGGTACGCCCTCTACTGATTGACAGGCAGAGGCATTCGCATTTTCTGCGGGGCACCCGGAGAAAATGTAGGCACACGCACAGGATGGACCCTGCGTATATGCCCCCATCCTCTTCATAGTTTTTGCGGTTGGAACGCGTATTACGATCCAAACTGAATTAGGCCCTATATGTCTTATATACACGAGCAGTGTGAAAACATCAATCGATGGGGGTAATTCCAAGATGATCGCAGCAGGAATTTTGTTAGCAGTTGGGCAAAACCATGTGTACTGCAGGGGAGGCAGATATAACATGTGCAGAAAGAGTTAGATTTGGGTGAGTTATTTTGTTTCTGTGCAGGGTAAATACTGACTGCTTTATTTTTACACTGCAAATTAGATTGCAGATTGAACACACCACACCCAAATCTAACTCTCTCTGCACATGTTAAATCTGCCTTCCCTGCAGTGCACATAGGTGGTCATTCCGAGTTGTTCGCTCGGTAATTTTCTTCGCATCGCAGCGATTTTCCGCTTAATGCGCATGCGCAATGTTCACACTGCGACTGCGCCAAGTAAATTTGCTATGCAGTTAGGAATATTACTCACGGTTTTTTCATCGTTCTGGTGATCGTAATGTGATTGACAGGAAGTGGGTGTTTCTGGGCGGAAACAGGCCGCTTTAGGGGCGTGTGGGAAAAAATGCTACCGTTTCTGGGAAAAACGCGGGAGTGGCTGGAGAAACGGAGGAGTGTCTGGGCGAACGCTGGGTGTGTTTGTGACGTCAAACCAGGAACGACAAGCACTGAACTGATCGCACTGGCAGAGTAAGTCTCGAGCTACTCAGAAACTGCACAGAGATGTCTTATCGCAATATTGCAAATCTTTCGTTCGCAATTTTAAGATGCAAAGATTCACTCCCAGTAGGCGGCAGCTTAGCGTGTGCAATGCTGCTAAAAGCAGCTTGCGAGCGAACAACTCGGAATGAGGGCCATGGGGGGTAATTCTGAGTTGATCGCAGCAGGATTTTTGTTAGCAGTTGGGCAAAACCATGTGCACTGCATTTACGAACAGATGATTTTTTTATATAAATTTTAAAATGTTAGTAAATGTGTGTGTTTTTTTCAACCTGGAAGCCCAACATCGATTAAGATCGATCTTAAATAGACCCCTGGGTTTTAAGGATAACCATGGTTGAGTCCAATGGTTAATTCACATTGACCGAAGTTCTAATTAAGTCACCTGTGCTCAAGCATGATATCCTTAAAATCTGGATTGCAATGACAGCATTTTGGAACTATGCCTAAGGGTTTAATTTTTACATTTATCCACTGACAATAAATCTACCTACAATATCCCTGTAACTGTTATGATTACAGTATTTCACTAAATAATTTAATTTGCTGAACCTTCTGTAAAAAGAAATATTAAGCTGCTGTAATTCCCAGATGCAGCAAATTTGTTAGCTAGTGGGCAAAACCATGTGCACTGCGGGGATGGGGGGGGGGGCAGATATAACATTTGCAGAGAGATTTAGGTGGGTTATATTGTTTGTGTGCAGGGTAAATACTGGCTGTTTTGTTTTTACACTGCAATTTAGATTTCAGTTTGAACACACCGCACCAAAATCTAACTCTCTCTGCACATATTATACACCCCCCCCCCCCTGCAGTGTACATGGTTTTAGCTAATAAATTTGCTGCTGTGATCAGATCTGAGTTAAGCCCTATGTATTTGGCACTGGCAAAGGGTTAGAGGCCTTGCTGTAGAGCTCACACCTTTCTTATCATGCATTGTAATATTTCCTATGTCCTGATGTTGTGCTCTCTGCTCCATCCAAGTAAACAGCAATGTAGCATGGCTATCAAAGAGCGTGAAGATTGCAGATTTCCTGGGATTAATGCTAAGGAATGCTATTCCAGAGGCTGCTGCTTTAATTCAAGTGTCACTGGGGTTAAATGGTGTTTTTACCTTAAAAACACAGGTAGAGTATATAGTACAGTGGTAAAGTGGGAGCATGTAGTGCTATTGATTACAGATTTGATGGAGCTTAAACATGGATAAGGTCCATGGCTCTAAGAGTTTATCTTGTGTATCCTTTATTCTTAGTCATGGTCAGATAAGATTAGAAAATACCATTTAAGTGGAAATTTCCTGTTAGTTGTTTTTCAGTTTGCTCAACTGTCTGATTAACTGCTCCTAAAAAAGGACCAAAGGAGCTAAATTGCCCTGTGATCTAGCTAAATTGCCCCAGTTAAAAAAAAAAAAAAAAAACTAAGCTGCTGTAATTCCTGGATGTTTCCTTACTGCATCAACAGGAAGTGACAAGAAACAATGTAATGTGGAACCGTACAGCAGAAGGGATTGCGGCTACCCCACAATAAGTGCAGCGGAATGTAAGAAGAGGAATTGTTGCTTTGACTGCAGCATTCCCGGGGTTAACTGGTGTTTCTTCAAGTCACAAGGTATGGAGCTGCTGTATAGTTACTCGCAAGTCAGTAGTTGTATGATGCTCACACCTGTTAAGCTGGATACACACAGAATGCCCTACACAGGGGGTGAAATGAGCGCCCCCCCCACCCCCCGTACGCTCAGCACACATCACGCTGTGCTGAGCGGGGGGAGAGATGTGTGCTGAGCAGTTCGCTCAGCACACATCTCTCCCCAAAATCGGGCCGTGAATACGGACCTTTAAACTGGATCCACACTTAGATTATCTGTCCAATTTTTTTTCCTAGTTGAAACAAAATTATGCTAATATGTGGCAGCAAATTACAATTGACCATTTGCTCACAAACACTGGAAAACATCCAAAAATGGTCATTTAGATAAATTGGTTAAATCCATTTCATTTAGCTAATTTATCCAAACTACCTTTATTGTATCTCTGTGGGTGAATGATGTGTGGGTCAGTGTTGAGGGTGGTGGAGGAGATGGGTAATAGGCACAGCAGGGTGTGGACAGTCAAATAGTGTGCTTAGAGGTTCAGAGTCATTGTATGAGACTCTGGCAACAGTGACTTGATGAGTCTGGTGTCCATAGGGTGGGACGCATTAACCTTTTTATGCTATTGAAATAGTTCTCCTCCTGACCGACGCAGTTCCTTGCTCCGAGGTTGGTGTATTGTCCTGTTGCAGCGCCTCCCACTGTGGTCACAGTGAGCTGTGTGGTGTTGCTGGCGCATGCCAATCTCCCCCCAACCTCCCTCTTGCATTTCAGACCTACGTACGCATGATGGGATCTTGTATGATATGCGCGTGTGCTGTAGAGATGAAAGTGGGGGTGAGGAGGCAGATCGTGAGATGGGGAAACTTTGTGGACTGTTAGCGAAGGGGAGCACTGGGCAATCTGAGTTGCAAAGAGGGCAGCAGAAGAGGTTATTGCATGTGCACTGGTGACAGGTCCATCCTTGGTGGCCAGCCTCAGTGGTAAAGAGGTACATGAGCTAGTGTCCCTTGGCCAGCCATGTACCATGGCCACCTCCCTACCTCCTATATATTCTCCCTGATCTGTCACTTTGTTATGGTCTGCTGCTGGCACTGGTGTATCGTCCTGCAGTTGCCGTCTCCGCCCATTGCTGTGACTTCCCCCAGAGTTAGCCACACAGAGTGACAGATCTGGGAAAATATATAGGAGATCATTACTTTCACTTGCAGCCTACCTTATTTTTTGCAGCCTAGCATGCTCCTGACCCCTTCTCTCACTAATACTTATACAACATTCATGAACTCATCTTAAGGTTTCTTTATTATTCAGTCACACTGTCTTGGATCCAAACCATTTCCTGTGGCATTGCAGTCAAACAATTGAGCTATTTACCCTTGCATAGAAAGGTATAATCTAAGCTAGAGAATTCTATTTGGAGCTCACCTTGTACTTTGTGAAGAAATAATCAGCTTTGTGGCTGAGCAGATATATGGAGTGTGTGGCTGCACACTGCATTGATCTGCTGAGTTGCAATGCTAATAATTTTTTTTTTTGCAAAGTACCAATAGCTTCATTGTGAAGGTGGAAAGAAGGGTGTTACGGCATGGAATGTACAAACTGCGAGACCCTGCTGGTAGCGCCTTTGTCTATTTAGTAGGAAGGGCACGTAACAGCCGGGGGGCAATGGAGGAAGCCCCTTTAGGGCTGGAGCCCGGCGGCAACTGACTCCGTTGTCTCTGGCAGTTCCGCCCCTGGACTAGAGGAATGGTCAAGAACATGGCAACATTTAATGCCAAAAAATGCAAAATCATACACGTCTCAAAAATGCAAAGGCTAACTATAATATTAAGGGCATTATAATGGCAAGAGGAAAGCTATCTAAGTATTACTATTTCAGGTAAGCAATGTAACAAAGCAATAGGAAAGGCAAGTCAGATGCTTGTTTGCATAGGTTAAAGAACCAGTAGCAGAAAAAAGTAATACAGGTTGAGTATCCCATATCAAAATATTCCGAAATACGGAATATTCCGAAATACGGACTTTTTTGAGTGAGACTGAGATAGTGAAACCTTTGTGTTTTGATGGCTCAGTGTACACAAACTTTGTTTAATACTCAAAGTTATTAAAAATATTGTATTAAATGAACTTCAGACTGTGTGTATAAGGTGTATATGAAACATAAATGAATTCTGTGAATGTACACACACTTTGTTTAATGCACAAAGTTATAAAAAATATTGCCTAAAATGACCTTCAGGCTGTGTGTATAAGGTGTATATGAAACATAAATGCCTTCTGTGCTTAGATTTAGGTCCCATCACCATAATATCTCGTTATGGTATGCAATTATTCCAAAATACAGAAAAATCCGATATCCAAAATTCCTCTGGTCCCAAGCATTTTGGATAAGGGATACTCAACCTGTAATGCCACTGTATAGGTCCTTGGTACAGCCACATTTAGAATCCTGTGTTCAGTTCCAGAAGCCATATCTCCAGAAGGCTGTAAATACATTAGGGCAACTAAAATTGTGCATGGCCTACATCACAAAACTTACCTGGAAATACTAAAAAATGTTGATGTGTATAGTTTGGAGAAGGGAAGAGGGAACATACAGTAATAGAAACATTTAAATATATAGGGAGGAATGTAATAGGGTGTGAGAATCAGAAAGTGAGAGATTTTGTGTTTTTTCCTGTTGTTTTTTTTGTTTTTTGTTTGATTGTTTGTTTTTAAAGTGGCAATCCTTTACATGGCAAAACCAGGTTGATATTTGCCATGTAAAGGATTGCCACCGTGGGCATGTGTAGAAGGGGCACTGCTACTGTTGGCATTATGTGTGTAAGCTGCACTGATATGGTGGTTATGTGTATAAAGGGCACTGCGACTGTGGGTATTATTATTATTATTATTATATGCGGTGTAATGACAATAAGATAGTGCTACTGTGTGGCGTATTTTGATTTGGGGTGCTATTGTGTGGCCATGCCCCTTCCTTGTGATACCACACCTTCTTTTTTTAAGGAGCGCACTGTCCCTTTATTAAGTATTGGAGAGAGGGCCCAAATTAATAGTTTGCAGGGAGGCGCCAAACACCCTAGCACTGGCCCTTTTATAGGGGACAGGATTTGCTTCTGCTTGTGCACATATGTTATGATTGCCAGCCAACAGCACTGGTTTTGCCTATAACACTAACTATAAATATTTTGAATTGGTCCTGGACCACCAATCCAAGGCACCCCTGCAAGTGTCCTGAGGCACCCCAGGGTGCAGTTTGAGAACCACTGGTCTAGTGAGTACCCAGGATAATTATTGTAGCTGGTCTGCGGGTAACAGCTCTCAGATCCACTTCTAGAAAAAATGCAGCAATGTAATTTGAGTGACAAACTGCAGAGATGAACCCTTTCTGTGACTGCTGCACAGGGATCACACAAACTCTATTCATAGGGCTGACTTCACTTAGGGGAGATGTTCTCACCCCGCAAAGAAGTGCGAGTATATACCGCACTTACGGTACCATTGGATTTACAGATATTTTCTTGCAATACACTATGGGGGTCATTCTGAGTTGATTGCTCGCTAGCAGTTTTTAGCAGCCATGCAAACGCATTGTCGCTGCCCACTGGAGAGTGTATATTCACTTTGGAGAAGTGCAAACACTTGAGCAGCAGAGCGCCTGCAAAATCGTTTCAAAATAAGACCAGCACTGTAGTTACACTTCGTGTGCGTTGATTCTAACAACCGAGGGACGGCTTTTGATGTCACACACCCATCCAGCGAATGCCCAGCCACGTCTGCATTTCTTCTGCCACGCCTGCATTTTTCCAAGCACTTCCTGAAAACGGTCAGTTGCCACCCAGAGACGCCCTCTTTCTGTCAATCTCCTTGTGGCCTGTTCTGTGATTGGAATAATCGCTAGAACTAGTGCAAAACCACAATGGACTTTGTACCCGTATGATGCGCATGCACATTACGGAGCATGCGCATGCACAGATTAGCCATTTTTTTTTCAACTGATTGCTACGCAGCGAACAACGGCAGCATGCGATCAACTCGGAATGACCCCCTATATACATAGAAACATGGATTTTTACTGCAGGAATTATGGTTAGTTTAGGGGTATCGGTTAGGGTCAACAGAGGTGTAGCTAGGGGTCCAAGCGCCCCTGGCAAAGTAAGGGACTGGCGCCCCCCCTTTCGATAAAGCATTGCAGTCCATTGGCGGTTACCATGTTGGAGCCACAGCAACTGACCCCCTCCCCCACACGCTGCCCTACATCATCGGCTGGGATTCACTGTTGGTGTGAAGCCACTGGGAACAGTCTGGTAGCATTAGCAGCAGTCTGTGTCATAGATAGGGAAGGCAGAAGGTTAACTAGCTAATAGCAGTCTGTTGGCAGCAGAGGCTGGGCGGGGGGCTGAGAATGAGCCAACGCTGATCAGTGTCCAGTCTGCTTAGACAAAAATATTTTGTGATCAGGGCTGGTTCTAGACCAAAGGAGCCAATGGCAAAAATTTCCTTTGGCACCCCCCCCCCCACACACATACACACACACACACACACACACACACACACACACACACCAAAAAAGAACATATCCCAGTTTAACATAACGCTATGTGGTGCAAGGTGTGGAGCTGGTTACTTGTATCAGACCTCTGACATTTGCCTTTTCACCCATATTGCATACTTTTTCTTGCAGGTTGTGTCTTAATTCAAGAAGTGTTCTAAGTACTTCAGCTTAGTATCTTTACTGACCCCTCTTTACCCCACACTACATAACTGACCCCTCTATACCCTACACTACATCACTGACCTTTCTATAACCATCACTGCATTACTGACCCCTCTATACAGTACACTGACCTCTATATACCTGCTAGTACATCCCTGATGCCTATATTCCCTAAGCTAAATCCCTGACGCCTCTATTCCCTACGCTACATCCCTGACGCCTCTATTCCCTATGCTACATCCCTGACGCCTCTATACCCTACGCTACATCCCTGATGCCTCTATTCCCTACGCTACATTCCTGATGCCTCTATAACCTACGCTACATCCCTGACGCCTCTATACCCTACGCTACATCCCTGACGCCTCTATACAGTACAATGCATTACTGATCCCTCTAGACCATACATCCTCATTACATCAGAGAGATAGTGAAACACTGGAAAAAATAAGGATAAAGTGGACTACAGAAACTGATGCTCTAAACTAAGGAGAGAGAGAGAGAGAAAAGCACAAGGGAAAGTGGGCAATCGGAACACCATAGAGAGAGGAGAGATAGAAATGCCTGAAAAAGTAAAGGGGGTTGGGTATGGCATCCGGCGCTCGGGATTCCAGCAGTCACATGATACCTAATCCTAACCCTCTGGGGGGGTGGCGGATAGGGCTAACCCTCAGGGGGTGGCAGCTAGGACTAACCCCCCCCCCCTCCTAGTGCCTTCCCTAACACCCGCTCCCCCGGTCCTAACCCTCCCTCCAATACTCGCCTTCGGGATGTTGGCTGTCTGTGTGCCGGCACCAGTCTCCCAAGTGGTGTCAGGATTCCAACATCGGTCAAATGACCGCCGGTATACCGTCTGCCGGGATGGTAAATGTATCCTGAGGACAGGTAGTGAGTGTGGAGGGATAGGTGGTTCAGTAAAATGTAACAGCTCAAACTGCGATCATTCACTGATAAATTGATTTATAGCTCTCCCTTTTTAACCATTGCAGTCATAAAAGCAATGTTTTTTAAACTTTTAAATAAAGCTTGTTAGCATCCCCAGCACACTGTATATGCTGGGAGATGTAGTTCTCAATATGAAAACATTTAATTACTGTATGAACTCTAATTCCCCAACTGAAACCTCTCACAAACACACACTCCTAAATCTAGTACACACACACACACACACACACATTTCCCCAGTACTGACTCTCATCACTTCCACACACTGACAACTCCCTCCTGCTCCTCTCCCCACTGACACTGACAGCTCCCTCACAGTCACACACATCCTCCACCCCCCCCCCACACACACACTGATAGCACACATGCACAAATCCCCCCCTCCTCGACACTAACTGTCACGGACTGCTTGGGCAGCAGGGGGCAGGCTCTGACTTGAAGTGCTGAAATTCAACAGCTCTCTCGAACTTGCAAGGCATGGCTGTGCAGCTGTCTCCAGCCATCTCCTTGCCCACTGTGTAATTTGTGGCGTTCTCTGATGTTCCCCGCTCTGCCTCTACAACCGGCACATAATGTACAGCAGTGGTGACTCCTGAGTATGGGCCTGGAGAACTCCGCCTACCGGGGGGTAGGGATTAATAATTTCAAAGAGGCAGAGCTAGGAGTGAAGCAGTGGACAGCAGTTGAGGGGCGTTTCAAACTGTAACAGGGTTGGGACAATTTCAGTATCCTTCCCTCACCGTCTAATTGGTCAGTCCCACGCTGATTGCCATAGCGCCCTTTCGAGACTGCAGAACTCTATCCCTTAGCCACGGTTGGCACAGCTGGATGGTGCCCCTGGCAAGTGCCATCCTGGCCAAGGGGTAGATACGCCCCTGAGGGTCAGGGCCAGCAACAGAAATCTCGGGGCCCAGTGCACTGATATCTCTGGGGCCCCCTCAACCCCCCCTTAACTTGGCAGAGGGATCTTTAAAAAAAATGGAGCCTTTGACTCGGACCGTCAGTGAGGCCGGCAGGTGGTTTTCATACTGGGCTATCCAGCTCTTCGGTGGCGGTGGCAGGGACATTCAGAAAAGGGCCAGCACAGCAACATGCATAATAATGGCAATACAGTATGGACCACAGGGACTGGACAAAGTGATGGGGTAAAAGGAGGGGGGAGGGTTTAGTTGGCCTGTTAATTGTTTTCCTGCTTAAATTGAGCAGTTGGTGGATACACTTTAAAAAGCAATATTGGCACTGTGGCCCCATTATTTCTGTTCTTAATACTTGGAGCCCTGAACAAGTGTCCCCTTTGTCCCCCTGTCACCGGGCCTGTTCAGGCGTTACCTATGGAGAAGCTGCGACATGACATCCTAGGACACGATACTGCACCATGCATCACCATTATATTTCAGTGTGCCTTGTCAATATTTAAATCTTGTTCTGTGTGACGTGAGTTGTAAATGGTTGAAAATCTCTGTGCTACAGTATCGTCACCATGTAGTTATAACAACACCGCAAAACCACCAAAAGACGTGTTTTGGTAGAGGGACTGCTGGAGGGGCCCATTGGGGCCCCCAGTTTGCTACCCCACCCCAGTATACCTGTGCTGTAGCCAGTGGAAGGGGCACTATCTTCCCGGTGATCTCTTCGGGAAGATGGTGCCGCACATAGAAAGCAAATACTCTGGCTGCACTCTCCTGCCCTCGCTCTAAGCAAGGTGATCGGGCCACAAAAGGACCCCTGTCGGACCCCGGCCTGTGGGCCACAAAAGGATGCATTGGGGGCGGCATGCGGCCCATGGGATTGACACCCCTGCCCTAGAGTATCAAAATTTGTTTCACGGCACCCCTAGGCCAAAGTTTTTTTTATTGAGAAATTCAGAAAAAAATATAAAATTAAGTAAATTGTGTTTATAGCATGTCATCCTCAGGTTCAGTTATGTTGTGAGGGAATGGTTTTGCCAATTTAATAAAGTATAAATAATTTTAATTGGTCCTGGACCACCAAACTATGCTACCAGTGCAAGAACCCCAGTTTGGAAACTACTGCCATAAAATAAACCTTTTTTGTTTTTTTTAAACTACATGTAATACACCTTAGATCTCAGTTCCTAAAAGGTTTTAAACCCGTGCATACAGTAAACTACACATATTTAAAAATCCTACACCGGGCACAAGTGCTCACGGGCCAATTTCATGGCAGTCTCGGATAGGAGGGCATTGTGGATTCACCAAGGGAATGCTGATGCTGACTCCAAGAAGAAAGGGAGTCTCTTCCCTATGAAGGTGAAGCCTTGTTTGGCGACGGCCTAGTTAATTTGATCTCGGCAGCTCCCGCAGGTAAGTCATCCTTCTTGCCCTATGTTCCCTCTCAACGGATGAAGACGCATCATTATCTGACGCAGTCATTTCGGCCCAATAGATATGCAAGAAGTTAAGATTCCCCTTTCTTTGCAGGTAGAGGAAGGAAAAGAGAGAAGAGGTCTGTAGCCTCTTCAAGATCGCAGGAGCAGAGATCGTCCTCTGCTTCTGCCAAATCCACTGCATGACGCTGGGGCTCTCTTGCAGGAGCCCGCACCAGTGGGGGGCACGTCTAAAACTCTTCAGTCAGTTCTAGATTCATTCGGACCTGGACTCGTGGGTTTTACAAATAGTGTCCCAAGGGTACAAACTGGGGTTTCAAGACGTTCCCCCTCACCGATTGTTCAAATCAGCCTTAGTCAGCAGGGAGAAGGTTTTTATTCAAGCCTCTTCGTGGTCCAGAAGCCGGACGGCTCAGTCAGACCAATCTTAAATCTGAAATCCCTTAATTTCTACCTAAAGAAATTCAATTTCAAGATGGAATCTCTCAGGGTAGTGATCTCCAGTCCGGGGGATAAAGGAGATTTCATGGTTTTGGTAGACATAAAGGATGCCTACTTATATGTTCCCATTTAGCCACTGCATCAAGCTACCTGAGGTTTGCAATTCAGGATTGTCATTACCAATTTCAGACGTTGCCGTTTGGTCTGTCCACGGCTCCGAGGATTTTCACCAGGGTGATGGCGGAAATGATGGTCCTCCTTCGCAAGCAAGGAGTCACAATTATCCCGTACTTGGATGATCTCCTGATAAAGGCGAGATCCAGGGACCAGTTGGTGCAAAACATCTACTCTCCCTGACAGTTCTTCAACAACATGGTTGGCTCCTAAACTTGCCAAAATCGCAGTTGGTCCCAATGACGCGGTTGTTGTTTTTGGGAGTGATACTGGACACAGAAGAGGTTTTCTTCTAGTGGAAAGGCTCTGGAGATCCAGAGTTTGGTCAAACAAATTCTGAAACCAGCAAGAGTGTTAATCCATCAATGCATTCAGTTGCTGGGGAAGATGGTTGCGGCCTACGAGGCCATTCAGTTTGGCAGGTTCCATGCCAGAGTGTTCCAGTGGGACCTGTTGGACAAGTGGTCCGGATCCCACCTACACATGCACCGGAGGATAATCCTGTCTTCCAAGACCAGAATCTCACTCCATTGGTGGCTGCACAGTTCTCACCACCTAGAGGGGCGATGGTTCAGGATCCAGGACGGGATCCTAGGGACCACGGATGCAACCCTCCGAGGCTGGAGAGCAGTCACACAGGGGGAAAACATCCAAGGAAGATGGTCAAGTCTTCCTTGGATGTTTTCATCTCCACATAAATGTTCTGGAGTTAAGGGCCATTTAATAACTGCAGACACAGTACGCACTGGGACGGGTGCCCAGCATCCTCTACGGACTAAGAGAAAAGGATTTACCGGTAGGTATTAAAATCCTATTTTCTCTAACGTCCTAGAGGATGCTGGGGACTCCGTAAGGACCATGGGGATAGACGGGCTCCGCAGGAGACATGGGCACTTTAAGAAAGACTTTAGTTCTGGGTGTGCACTGGCTCCTCCCTCTATGCCCCTCCTCCAGACCTCAGTTTGATACTGTACCCAGTGGAGACTGGGTGCTTTTCAGGAGCTCTCCTGAGCTTTCTGACAGAAAGTATTTTGTTAGGTTTTTAATTTTCAGGGAGCACTGCTGGCAACAGACTCCCTCATCGAGGGACTGAGGGGAGAGAAGCAGCCCTACTATCTGAGTTGCAAGGTCCTGCTTCTTAGGCTACTGGACACCATTAGCTCCAGTGGGATTGGTACGCAGGATCTCACCCTCGCCGTCCGTCCCAGAGCCGCGCCGCCGTCCCCCTCGCAGAGCCGGAAGATAGAAGCCGGGTGAGTATGAGAAGAAAATAAGACTTCAGAGGCGGCAGAAGACTTCATGATCTTCACTGAGGTAACGCACAGCACTGCAGCTGTGCGCCTTTGCTCCCATACACCTCACATACTCCGGTCACTGTAAGGGTGCAGGGCGCAGGGGGGGCGCCCTAGGCAGCAATATAAACCTCTTTCGCAAAAATATAACATATATACAGCTGGGCACTTTATATATGTATAAGCCCCCACCAATTTTACAGTTTAAGCGGGACAGAAGCCCGCCTCCGAGGGGGCGGGGCTTCTCCCTCAGCACTCACCAGCGCCATTTTTTCTCCACAGCACCGCTGAGAGGAAGCTCCCCGGACTCTACCCTGCTTATACCACGTTAGACAAGAGGGTTGAAAAGAGGGGGGGGGGCCACAAAATTCGCAAATTACATACAGCAGCACTACTGGGCAAACATTAAGTTACTGTTTTATTCCTGGGTTATATAGCGCTGGGGGGTGTGCTGGCATACTCTCTCTCTGTCTCTCCAAAGGGCCTTGTGGGGAAACTGTCTTCAGAAAAAGCATTCCCTGTGTGTGTAGTGTGTCGGTACACGTGTGTCGACATGTCTGAGGAAGAAGGCTATATTAGAGAGGAGCGGGAGCAAATGAATGTGGTGTCTCCGCCGACAGCTGATTGGATGGATATGTGGAATGTTTTAAATGCTAGTGTAAACTCATTGCACAAAAGATTAGACAAGGCAGAAGCTTTGGGACAGTCAGGATTTAAACCCATGCCTGATCCTATGTTGCAGGGACTGTCAGGGTCTCATAAGCGCCCACTATCCCAGATTGTTGACACAGATACCGACACGGATTCTGACTCCAGTGTCGATTACGATGATGCAAAGTTACAGCCAAAATTGGCAAAATCCATTCGATTTATGATTATGGCAATAAAAGATGTTTTGCACATCACAGAGGAACCCCCTGTCGCTGACAAGAGGGTACATATGTACAAGGGAAAGAAGCCTGAGGTAACCTTTCCCCCCTCACACGAGCTGAACGAGTTATGTGAAAAAGCTTGGGAATCTCCAGATAAAAGACTGCAGATTTCCAAAAGGATTCTTATGGCGTATCCTTTCCCATCAACGGATAGGTTACGATGGGAATCCTCCCCTAGGGTGGACAAAGCATTAACACGCTTATCCAAGAAGGTAGCCCTCCCGTCCCAGGATACGGCTACCCTCAAAGAGTGTGCTGACCGCAAACAGGAGATTACCCTGAAGTCCATTTATACACATTCAGGTACCTTACTCAGACCGGCAATTGCGTCGGCCTGGGTGTGTAGTGCTGTAGCGGCATGGACAAATACCTTATCTGAGGGGATGGATAGCCTAGACAAGGATACTATTTTATTGACCCTGGGGCATATAAGAGATGCTGTCCTATATATGTGTGTATGCAAACTACAGGTGGTGCTGCAGGGCCCACACCCTTTTACTTGTCTTGTAGAGCAGCTCTGAAGCTGTTACAGTGCCCAGCTGCTGCAAGAAATCAGCTTGAATGCTTCAGGGGCTTGGGCATGGCCAACATGAGCCCCACACCGAAGGAGGGTGGGGGTGTTTAATGCAAACTTGGGGTTATCCAAGCGCCGCAAAAGGCCGCCATGCCCTGCATGCCCCTTTTCTCTTTTCATATACAGATGAGGGTTCCAGCCAACTTTGGCCCACTGCTTGGATGACATCACCGTATGCAAATCCGTCTGCTGCAGACCTTCCCCCAGGAATGCTTGCAATAGTTGTTGCATAAGGTTTAATGTCTGAGGGTGCTTCAGTATTAGGCAGCCTTCTGCCCTCCCATGTTCATCTGAAAAGATGTGGTCTCCCTGCAGTTGTTGTCCCCAGACGAGAGTTCCCTTGTGCTTCCTCAGTTAAATCTCCTTAACTTGACGGGGGTGTGCCCGAGCAGCCGCCCTCCCCAGCCCTATCCCAACACATACTTATCTTGCATATGAGATCTCTTGATCATGAAGATAGTTCTCACAGGTTGAGGTTCATCCTGTCCCCGCTCCCCGCTGGAGATCGCTGATGGGGACAGCAGCGGGGCTTCAGCAGAAGGGTGAGTATGTGTGGCCAGAGACCTCCCTTCCCATGTGCAGGCCTGCAGAGTCTGCCGCGCAGGATGGGGCATGTGGCACTCTCTGTTATGCACACCAGTGCCTGCAGGAAAGTACTAGTGTCAGAACTGTTATGCACTCCAGTGTCTGCAGGAATGTACTGGTGTTTGAACTGTTATGCAAAACAAATGGACTCACAGACAAACTGGGGAATATGACATAACGTACACAGAAGGTGATAGGGTAACAAAATACACACACAGTGAACAGAGAAGCCCAGAGGCTAAGGAACTGGGTATCTCCCTTGTATTAGAACTGCTCAGATGTAAAAAGCAAGATGTTGGGTTTTAATACGTAGAGAACCCGAAATGCTGTTGCTAAGGGCAACAGCAAAACCCTAAAGGGTTACCAACGGGTGTGGCAGTAAACTCCTTGGTCAGAGATGGAATGATAGACACAAGGAGAGCCTCCACAATCCTGATTCTCACTTGCAGTGCACAGGTTTAAGCTTACTGCCACTAAACTGACCCCTGACACCTAGCACAGTGAGACAGGATTAGACAGGCAAGTGTTAGAATACAGCCGCAAACTTGCTAAGTTCACAGAGTAATAACAGAACCCCAGCAAGCTAAACGACTGACTCCAGTCTTACTGCTAGGTCTGGATTGGCAGAGTGTAATACCAAATCCCCAGGCCTATTTGCAGTAAGCAACAAACAAATACAAAGCTACACAGTACTGGCTAACTTTCATGAACTGACTAACCAACAGAGATTCAGCAGCATCTGCTTACCCTGAAAAGAGGCCTTATAAAGCAGGTGCTGTCCACGCCCCACTCAGACCTCACAGACTGTGAGCACAAAAACCAGCACCGGATCCCCTGCCGTGCACAGAGCCTATAACCACTGCACAGCAAAAGACCCGAACCGGAGTATCAGCTGCGCTCAGGTTACTCCACTAGCACTTGTCTCCCGGTTGCCATGACGACGTGGCAGCACAGGGCAGGAGACCCTAACAGTACCCCCCCTCTGACGAGGGGTCAAAGAACCCCTACCACCGGGTTTATCGGGGAACTGCGAGAAGAAAGAGCGTATCAGTCTGGGGGCATGAAGATCACAACTGCGCACCCACGACCGCTCCTCCGGGCCATACCCCTTCCAGTGCACCAAAAATGACAGCCGACCCCGAACCACCTTGGAGTCAAGAATCCTTTCAACAACAAACTCCCTCTGGCCACGTATCAGAAGAGGGGAAGGTCTTCCACTGGAAGAAGGATTACTAATCGCCCGTTTTAAAAGGGAACAATGAAATGTTTTATTGATACCCAAAGAACGGGGCAGATCTAACTGAAATGCCACCGGATTGATAACCCTGGTGATCTTATAAGGGCCGATGAACCGGGGCCCTAACTTATGAGATGGCTGTCTCAACTTCAAATTCTTGGTAGACAACCAGACGAAGTCTCCTAATTTGAAGCTGCAGGGTCTTTTCCGCTTATCAAAAACCCTTTTGGTCACTAATGACACAGATACAAGGGCTTTCTTCACTTTCCGCCAAATACCTCTAAGGACCGAAACCACAGAGGAACCACCAGGCGTGGAGTCCAGGGGGTCAAAAGAATTGGCCTTAGGATGATGCCCATACACACAAAGGAAGGGAGAGATCCCTGTAGCAGAGTGAGCCGCGTTGTTATAGGCAAACTCCGCCATGGACAGATGAGCAACCCAGTCAGTCTGACACTTGGAGACATAACACCTGAGGAACTGCTCCAAGGACTGGTTCACCCTTTCAGTCTGCCCATTAGACTGCGGATGGTAGCCTGACGACAAGCTGACAGAAATCTGGAGATCGGAACAAAATGCCCTCCAGAATTTGGCCACAAACTGGGATCCGCGGTTAGAGACCACATCAAGTGGCAACCCGTGGAGACGCACAACATGCAGCATAAATAATTCAGACAGGCGTCTGGCTGATGGCAGCCCAACCAGTGGAACGAAGTGCGCCATCTTCGAAAACCTGTCAACGACAACCCAGATGGCTGTCATCCCCGAGGATTTGGGCAAGTCCACCACAAAATCCATTGAAATGTGGGTCCATGGCTTAGATGGGATAGAGAGTGGATGTAATGGGCCAACAGGAACCCCTCTAGGAGTCTTATTTCGGGCACAGATGTCACATGCCCGAACCCACTGATCCACATCCTTAGCCACCGAGGGCCACCACACCGCCCTAGATAGCAACTCCCGAGTTCTGGCAATACCCGGGTGACCTGCCGACTTCTTGGCATGGAATTCCAGGAACACTCGCTGTCTTAACCTAGGAGGCACAAACAAAAGACCTACCGGAAGGTCTGGAGGAGCCTGCTCCTGTGCTCTAAGGACTAATGATAAGAGGTCCTGGGTAATGCCCACTTTAATACATGATGGGGAAACAATGGGCAACGGCTCCTCGGTGGTCTCCTGGATTGGAGCAAAACTCAGCGAGAGCGCATCAGCCTTGATGTTTTTTGACCGAGGGCGATATGTTATCAAAAAATTAAAGCGAGCAAAAAACAAAGCCCATCGTGCCTGCCTGGCATTGAGACGCTTCGCTGACTCTAAATATGCCAGATTCTTATGGTCAGTGAGAATTGAGACCACAAACTTAGCCCCCTCAAGCCAGTGTCTCCACTCCTCGAGTGCATCCTTAATAGCCAACAATTCCCGGTTACCCACGTCATAATTCATCTCGGCAGGCGAAAATTTACGGGAAAAGTAAGCACAGGGATGAAGGCGATTATCAGACACTCCCATCTGAGAAAGCACTGCCCCAATACCCATCTCAGAGGCATCCACCTCCACCACAAAAGGACGCTCTGGATCTGGGTGTCGCAGCACCTTGGCCGAAACAAATGCCCTTTTGAGACGGGCAAAAGCCGCTTTAGCCTCACAAGACCAGTGAGCAACATCCGCCCCTTTCTTAGTGAGTGCCACCAAGGGCGCCACTATAGACGAAAATCCAGCGATAAATCGTCTATAAAAATTTGCAAAGCCCAGGAAACGCTGAAGCGCCTTCAAACTAGTGGGCTGCACCCAATCCAGGACTGCCTGTACCTTGGAACCCTCCATTTGGAAACCTTCTGGGGAGATAATATATCCTAGAAATGCGATTTGCTGAACTTCAAATTCGCACTTCTCCAGCTTCGCCCCAAGCCGGTGGTCTCTGAGTTTCTGGAGGACTAAGCGTACATGCTTCCGATGTTCCTCCAGGGAATGGGAGAAGATTAGGATGTCATCTAAGTATACAACTAAGAATCTATCCAAATATTCCCTGAGCACATCATTCATGAAATCCTGGAAGACTGCCGGGGCATTACAGAGCCCAAAAGGCATCACCAAATATTCATAATGCCCTGAGTGGGTATTAAAGGCAGTCTTCCATTCATCCCCCTCTCTTATTCGGATTAGATTGTACGCACCGCGTAGGTCAATCTTAGAAAAAATGGTGGCAGTACGAAGCTGGTCAAACAAGACCGAAATGAGAGGCAGTGGGTATGAGTTTTTAATCGTGATACGGTTCAATTCCCTGAAGTCGATGCAGGGTCGCAACGAACCGTCCTTTTTACCCACGAAGAAGAACCCCGACCCAACTGGAGACTGTGAAGGTCTGATAAATCCCTTAGCCAAGTTCTCCTGAATGTACTCTGCCATAGCCTGAGTCTCAGGACGTGACAGGGAGTACAACCTGCTCTTGGGAAGCTTAGCATTTGGCAACAAATCAATGGCACAGTCATAGGGGCGATGGGGAGGTAGTACCTCTGCAACTTTTTTGGAGAACACGTCCGCAAAATCTGCATAACACCCTGGCAATCCTGGCAAACTTAGCTGCGAGAGCCTGACTGGAAGGCTCAAGCAACTCCTGAAACAATCAGTACCCCAACTAAGAATCTCCCCAGAGACCCAGTCAAATTGAGGATTGTGGGCCCTTAACCAGGGTAACCCCAACACCAATGGGGCAAAAGTACAGACAGTCACATAAAAGGACAATTTTTCAGAGTGTGTGGCTCCAATAAACAAAGAAATCTGGCTAGTGCAAGAGGTAATTTTACCTTGGGATAATGGTTCCCCGTTTAACCCACAAATCTCAATTTCCGATGCCAAGGGTACTAAGGGAACAGAGTGTTTTAGGGCGAATTGGCGGTCCATAAAAACCCCGTCGGCCCCACTGTCCACAAAGGCCTCAGTCTTGACAGTTTGACCGAGGATCTTCAAGGTCACCGGAATGATAAAAGTCTTCTTGGGAAATTCTGACTTCTGGCCTGACAGGATATTTCCCATCACCCTCAGGCCCTGAAGTTTTCCGGCTTTTCTGGGCATGATACTACCACATGACCTTTATTCCCACAGTACAAACACAACCCCTGCTGTCTCCTCCGCGTCTTCTCACGCGAGGAGAGGCGGGTAGCCCCAATCTGCATAGGCTCCTCAGAAAATTCCTCAGAGTCTGAGGTTCCCTTGGGAAGGAAGGAAATCTCAGTCTCCCTTTCAAGCCTACGCTCTCTCAGCC
The DNA here is from genome assembly GCF_028390025.1 of Pseudophryne corroboree. Classification (NCBI taxonomy): domain Eukaryota; kingdom Metazoa; phylum Chordata; class Amphibia; order Anura; family Myobatrachidae; genus Pseudophryne; species Pseudophryne corroboree. The sequence goes on along the minus strand of NW_026968035.1, from coordinate 80,640 downwards.
GTCTATCCACCCGGATGGATAACTGCATGAGCTGATCCAAGCTATCAGGCAAGGGATATTGTACCAGTTGGTCCTTTATCTGGTTAGAAAGACCTCTTCGGTACTGGTGTCTCAGGGCTGGGTCATTCCACTGGGTATCATGGGCCAACCTCCGAAACTCCGTACAGTAAACCTCAACTGGCCTTCGCCCTTGCTTAAGGATCGAAATCTGAGCCTCGGCTGAGGCCGTCTTGTCAGGGTCATCATACAACATGCCCAGTGCCGTAAAAAAAGCATCAACACTTTTAAGCGACGGACAGTCAGGCTGCAACCCATATGCCCAGACCTGTGGGTCTCCTTGTAGCAAGGAAATCACTATGCCCACCCGCTGAATCTCCGACCCAGAAGACTGAGGCCTAAGCCGGAAGTATAGCTTGCAGCTCTCCTTGAAACAAAAGAACTGCGAGCGATCTCCAGAAAAACGATCCGGGAGATTTACTTTCGGCTCCTTAACCCCTGCAGGTGCTGCTGCTGCGGGAGCTCCGCCAGCAGCCTGGGAGGTGTGCATTTTAATGGACAAATCATTAAATTGCCGAGTCAGGACCTGCACCTGATCGACCACCTGTTGCAACGTATTTTGAGGGGTATGCTCCATATTCCCACAAAATTTCAACAGGAGTATTAGGCTGCTGAATATGTTATGCACACCAGTGCCTGCAGGAAAGTACTAGTGTCAGAACTGTTATGCACTCCAGTGTCTGCAGGAATGTACTGGTGTTTGAACTGTTATGCAAAACAAATGGACTCACAGACAAACTGGGGAATATGACATAACGTACACAGAAGGTGATAGGGTAACAAAATACACACACAGTGAACAGAGAAGCCCAGAGGCTAAGGAACTGGGTATCTCCCTTGTATTAGAACTGCTCAGATGTAAAAAGCAAGATGTTGTGTTTTAATACGTAGAGAACCCGAAATGCTGTTGCTAAGGGCAACAGCAAAACCCTAAAGGGTTACCAACGGGTGTGGCAGTAAACTCCTTGGTCAGAGATGGAATGATAGACACAAGGAGAGCCTCCACAATCCTGATTCTCACTTGCAGTGCACAGGTTTAAGCTTACTGCCACTAAACTGACCCCTGACACCTAGCACAGTGAGACAGGATTAGACAGGCAAGTGTTAGAATACAGCCGCAAACTTGCTAAGTTCACAGAGTAATAACAGAACCCCAGCAAGCTAAACGACTGACTCCAGTCTTACTGCTAGGTCTGGATTGGCAGAGTGTAATACCAAATCCCCAGGCCTATTTGCAGTAAGCAACAAACAAATACAAAGCTACACAGTACTGGCTAACTTTCATGAACTGACTAACCAACAGAGATTCAGCAGCATCTGCTTACCCTGAAAAGAGGCCTTATAAAGCAGGTGCTGTCCACGCCCCACTCAGACCTCACAGACTGTGAGCACAAAAACCAGCACCGGATCCCCTGCCGTGCACAGAGCCTATAACCACTGCACAGCAAAAGACCCGAACCGGAGTATCAGCTGCGCTCAGGTTACTCCACTAGCACTTGTCTCCCGGTTGCCATGACGACGTGGCAGCACAGGGCAGGAGACCCTAACACTCTCCCTCCCAGGGGCTCTTCCAGATGTAGCTCCTCAGCAGTATTTTTCCCGGGCTGCGCGGCGCTCTCCCCGACTGGCATCCGCCCTGGAACACTGCCTTCCTCAACGCAACATCAGCAGGGGGCCCTGGCCTCATCACCATCCCAGGTCTTTCTCATGTATGTATCATGTATGTGTGTGTGATATATGTATGAATCATATATGTTTGTGATATATATATATATATATATTCCATAGACAAAAAACCTTACGGTTTCACATGTCCCATTAAGGCTTCTTAGACATGATCGAAATTTCAGAAACCTGTTGTAACTCTTCCACTCAAACTCCAAAAAGCAATGAAATTCCGATCATTAAGGCTGACGCCTTAATGGACGTGTTCCTTGCGCAATACAGATATGGTATGCCATCACAGCCTGTGGGTAAGTGCAGATTCAGCACTCTCACGGAGTGAGATTGCTGTCACTCACACAATGGTGGAGCTGCTAATTCACAGATTTGTGTGCTCATTGGAATACACACATGCAGTCTATGCAACTGAAGGTCTGAGCAGTTTTGTGGTGCTCCCATCCCACACAGTGCCCACAACCATCCCATTCAGTCAACACAACAAAGCCACCTTGTTACAACATCCTTCTAACTCCATACATCCATCTCACTTAGTATACACATTTAGCTCCCTCAAACATCTTGGTTAATTGCTAAACTATAATACCCCATCTACGGTCTATGCATCTACACTTACTTCCCCTATACACCCCCATGCTGCCCGGTCTTCCCCAATCCCTACTGCTGTGTTCTCCCATCTGTGCTAGTCTGTACTAACTTATCTGTACCATCTGTCTTTCCCCACCTGTGCATTGTCTGTACCACCGTTTCCTTCTCTCTGTGCTGCTCAGTGTTTCATTCTTCAACGTCACTCTGCCTCCTCCAGTACATGGCACACTGTCTTCTCTCCCATCTGCACCAGTTTTCTACCCATCCATGCCAGTGTTTTCAACCCATCTGCACCATTTCCCCCATCTGCACCGCTCTGTCTCCCTTCCCATACTTGCTGCTTAATCTACCCCCTATCCACACCACTCTTACCCTATTCATGTAGCTGACATCCTGAAGGTAAATTTAGTGGATCCTGCGCTCTTGGCAGGGGGATAACCGCCACAGCCCACCCCCCAGTGGTCCGGAAACGCCTCCGTTGTGCAGACCATGCCCTGCCAATGGCATTCTAACGCTGTTTGCACGCCCCCCTCCTTCCCCGCAACCACCTCTGCCTATCAATCAGGCAGGGTGATAGCATCTCACTGGGCTCCTGGGGTACGCACGCACCTCACAAACTAATTCAGACTGCAATCGCTGCTGCTGCTGCTGCGGTCTGAATTACCCCCTGTGTTTCTCTGTCCCCCCCATTAGTGCTGCTTAGTGTTCCCTCTATCCACACACTTCTGTTCCCCCATCCACACCGCTCTCCTCCCTCCAATCAACAACACTCTTACCTCATCTGAGCAGCTTTGTCTTCCGCTCAGACCTTCAGTTGCATAGACTGCATGTGTGTATTCCAATGAGCACACAAATCTGTGAATTAGCAGCTCCACCATTGTGTGAGTGACAGCAATCTCACTCTGTGAGAGTGCTGAATCTGCACTTACCCACAGGCTGTGATGGCATACCATATCTGTATTGCGCAAGGAACACGTCCATTAAGGCGTCAGCCTTAATGATCGGAATTTCATTGCTTTTTGGAGTTTGAGTGGAAGAGTTACAACAGGCTTCTGAAATTTCGATCATGTCTAAGAAGCCTTAATGGGACATGTGAAACCGTAAGGTTTTTTGTCTATTGAATTTCATCGCTTTTTTCAAATTTATTTTTTTTATTCAGAAATGTAAAATTTCACTTAAAGAATAAACATTTGATTTTTTAAATGTTTAATGAAAATGTTCGTATAACATCACTGTTCTGTGCAAAATTATTTTATTAACCAAACCAAATTGTTTAAGGTCCGTACACACTTAACGATTTAATGAGCGACGTCGCTCATTTTATCGTTAAGTGTGTATGCAGCCAGCGACAAACGATGCGCGGCCCCGCGGGTCGGCAACAGTCTTCGCTGTCGGTAGGGCATGCAGGAAGGATGTGGACTGTCGTCCACGACCTTCATGCAGGGCTGGCGGGGGCGTGACGTCACTGAGCGATATGAGCGGTCATATCGCTCAGTGTGTACAGTCGGCCGCCGGCCGGCCCGGGAGGGGAAACATTAGACGATGTAGCTCACAGAGCGACATCGTTTAATGTGTACGGGCCTTTAGACTTTGGTCAAAATATTTTGCTGCCTTTGCAGCTGATGCAGGGAGGGGGGTAGGCGGCAGCAGCCTGTAACTGAGGCTGGAGGTAGGCGTGAAATGCATTGCTTGTACGTGTGAGTGCGTGGTGTCAGGTGCTGCGCGTGTATATGTGTGTGTGTGTCAGGTGCTGCCTGTGTATGTGTGTGTCAGCTCCTGTGTGTATGTGTGTGTCTGGTGCTGCGTGTATATATGAGTGTCTCTGATGGTGCGTGTGTATGCGTCAGCTGCCGCACGTGTGTGTGTGTGTGTCAGGTGTTGCGGGTGTATATGTGTGTGAGTATCAGGTGCTCCGCGTGTGTACAAGTGTATGTCTGGTGCTGTGCATGAATACGTATGTCTGTGTCAGGTGATGCGCGTGTACATGAGTGTGCGTCAGGTGCTGCGCGTGTACATGAGTGTGCATTAGGTGCTGCGCGTGTACATGAGTGTGCGTCAGGTGCTGCGTGTGTACATGAGTGTGCGTCAGGTGCTGCGCGTGTACATGTGTGTGCGTCAGGTGCTGCGCGTGTACATGTGTGTGCCTCAGGTGCTGCACGTGTCTATGTGTGTGTGAGTAAGGCACTGCGTGTGTATGTGTGTGTCTGATGGTGTGCGTGTATATGCATGTGTCAGGTGCTGCGTGTATATGCATGTGTCAGGTGCTGCGTGTATATGCATGTGTCAGGTGCTGCGTGTATATGCATGTGTCAGGTGCTGCATGTTTATTTTATTGTGTCTGATGGTACGTGTGTGTGTCAGGTGCCGCACGTGTATATGTGTGTGTGTCAGGTGTTGCGCGTGTATGTGTGGGTCAGGTGCTGCATGTATATTTTATTGTGTCTGATGCTACGTGTGTGTGTGTCAGGTGCCGCACGTGTATGTGTGTGTGTCAGGTGTTGCACGTGTATGTGTGGGTCAGGTGCTGCATGTTTATTTTATTGTGTCTGATGCTACGTGTGTGTGTGTGTCAGGTGCCGCACGTGTATGTGTGTGTGTCAGGTGTTGCGCGTGTATGTGTGTGTCAGGTGCCGCGCGTGTATGTGTGTGTCAGGTGCCGTTCCCCTTCTTCCCATCCCAGCTCTCTCTGTAGAATACAGCTCTGCACCCAGAGAGAGGGAAAGACTAGGGGGCTGATCACTGCACTGCTCACTTTTTGGTCATGAGTTCGGCCTCCTGTTTCTTCCAGTGCTGTGTTCCTGCAGCCTAGCCCTCCCTGTTGTGCCAGAGAATCAGCCCTTCCTTCCCCTGACAGAGAGAGAGAGCCCGAGGCAGAGACACTCTTCCCGTAGCTGGCCTACCCCCAGTACTTCAGCACTGGCCATGCGGCAGTCAACAAAGGAGACCAGCAGGGGGTTCTGGCAGCATCAGCTGTGGCCGCAGCTGGATCGGGGAGGCCTGCAGTGTCTGAGGTGGGCAACACTTCCTCCGCCGCTGTCACCTTCCCCTGCCGGAGAGACATACCCTTCCCGCAGCTGGGATACCCCTAGTACCTCAGCGCTGGACAGGCAGAAGTCTATGGAGGGGACCGGCAGGGGTTTCGGGCCGCAGCAGTTGCAGCGGCCGCAGTCAGATCAGGGAGGCCTGCAGGGTCAGAACTGGGCAGCACTTCCACCAACACTGTCACCTCTGTGCTGGGCATGTACACCAGTCCGTACGGACGGAGGTGTCCACAACAGGCAGCAGTATAATGAGTCAGACAAACTCATTACACGCTGCCCACTGTTGCGCCGCATGCCCTCGATGGAGGAAGCCTAGATGCGGTCCCCAGCGGCAGCGAGGGAGAAGGGTGATCACATCACCCTTCAACCCGGCACCTCACAATCAGCTGGGGATCTGCAGTAGCTTCATCTCTCTCTTCCTCTCCCTCTCTGACAGCACAGCAGCCCCTCTGGGTCCCATGTAGCTCTGCCCCCCTGCTCACAGTTCACTCGGCCTCTCCTGATTAAAAAGAAAATAAGAGCCTGACCTGCTGCTCAGATGCGAGGGGACGGGCGGTAGGTCCTCTGTGAGTACACTACACAGTCAAAATTAACTCTGACTCCTCACAACAGTGTGGACTGCAGGCGACGTCAGATGCCAATTTGGGTGTGCTTGCCGCACTACCTGCCCATCAAGCCCAACGTGGCATTTTGTATTAGGAACCCTATAACAGCATTCCGACATCCCTCCCTATGACGCTGCCATCCATACACTGCCGCTCTCATACATCCGTACACCGCCACTCTCATACATCCGCACACTGCCGCTCTCACACAACTGTACACTGTTGCTCTCATACATCCATACACTGCCGCTCTCATACATCCGTACAACCCCGCTCTCATACATCCGTACAACCCCGCTCTCATACATCCGTACAACCCCGCACTCTTACAGCCGCACTCTTACAGCCGTGCTCTTACAGCCGCACACTGCCGCACTCTTACAGCCGCACACCGCCGCACGCATACAGCCGCACACCATCGCACTCATACAGCCGCACACCGACGCAGTTATACAGCCGTACATTGCCGCTCTCATACATCCGCACACTGCCGCTCACATCTATACATACATAGCCTCCATACATCTACACATCCAATCCCCGCGCAAGGGAACACTGAAATCACTATCACTTTTCCCCGGGGTGTGACCACAGCCAGCCACTACTCCGGCCACCTTCTTGTGACACCAAAATGCATCTTACCTATCATCAGGGTGGTGCTGCTGCTGGGGGCAGGTTGCTGCCTCAGTCTCCTAGTTGGTGCTGCGATTGGAGGGGGTACTGCTTCCCTGTGCTGCCACTGTCTCCCGGATCATCGTGCCGCTGGCTGAATTGCAGCTTGACGCTACTGCTGCCGGGAATAACAGCTTCCTGACTGTTGTTGCTGGTGGCTGCCTACTGCTCATTGCCGCCGGAACACTGACCGGCTCGGCAGTGATGCTGGCGGAGGAGTAGTGGCGGTGGGGTGGTGCCTGCTCCCTTCCCTCGAGCATGCCGTAGTGTAAAAAAATAAATAATAGAGAGCATACCAGGGTGAGAGTCTGTATGGATCACAGTGATTACACGGGGCACAGCATAAGGACACCTTGCTGTGAGGGGCTCTGCCCACACAGATTGCTGCACCCTCTCTGATGTCAGCCGCTGCCCTCTCGTTCTCTGGGCGGCCAGTTCCAGTGTGAGGTAGGAGAGGAAGAGAACACACAGGTGTTAGGCGCCGTGGTCCGCGATGTCCTCGCGGCCCGGCGCCTAGCAACTAGGGACGCCGAGCGTGCTAGCCGCCGGCTCCCTAGCAATGCTAGGACGCCGGGCGCGCTGAGCCGCCTGGACCCTAGCAACGGGGACACCACGGACGGACTGCGCTCCCCTTGCAGGGTCAATCAAGTGAACTACACACACACACTTGTCTTCTGGTCGTGCAGCAAGGCAGCTGCACGGCATTGTGCTAATCAGGCTCTGAACTACTGATTGAAGGACTCCCTGCTAAATACCTTCTCAGTGCTTCACACAGACGCTGGTAATAGCTTCCTGCATGCTGCTTTGGTTTGCTGACGTCTGTTCCAGTTCTGCTGTGTCCGGTCATTCCTGTCCTCAGAGTTCCTGAATCTTAGTGTTGTCATCTCTTCCCAAGGAGTCTTCCAGTCCTCATTTACCCGCAACAGTCGCTAGAGGATCTCGTGTGGTTTTCGTGAGTGGCGGCTCTGCCGCGTGCTGCGGCCTAGGCCGCTTTATTTTGTATTCTGTGTTGGTGCATTTGCGGAGGTTTATGCTCCCACACTCCTCTCCGGAACTCGCCGGTGCCGGGTAGAAGAGTGGACAAGTGGGTATTTTGGTTGTCCTTTTCCCTGGCGGTTTTCCGCACATACTCTAGTTTAAAGTTAGTTTTGAGCCCCTGGCTTTGTTGTTTAGTAGAGGGCCCCTTGTTATCACCCTGTCTCGGATTTCTCTTTGTCTCCCATTAAGACCTGAGGGGGCATCGGAGTTGGGCAGACGTAATCCGCCCTTCAAACGCGGCTGCCATGGGCCCAAGCAACCATAGTCTCGCAAGAGATTTCTGACAGCACGGGCGAGACAACGGAGATAGGGCGCCAGGGGCTATTCCCGTTCCCACTCCCTTTCCAAGCATTACGTTCCAGTACTCAGGTCCTTGCTATAAGATATCCCCAGACCAGAGTATTGGAATCATAACAGGAGAGCAGCCCTGATATATAACAGAGGTGGAAGTTCTATAGGCAGCAGAGACGGAGACCAGCCAGCCAGTCTCCCAGTGCCCTGATCACTACATGCCGCCAGCACAGCATTACAGGAGGGTCCTATAGTGCTGCCCTGAGCTAACAGGTGTGTGTACCAGTGTGCTGCGCCCTGGTGTCTCTGAGAGGGGTGAGGTCACCGTGCCGCTTTAGTATATGGCTTTTCCTTAGTACTGTAAGTTACAGCCCTGCACTAGTAGTGGCAACTCTGCCCTATGTGAACCTGTGAGGTTATTTTCCTATTTACAGAATAACCGGGGAGAAGGCGGCCATATTGCGGCTCTCAAGAGAAGGCACTCTAGTACACCCCCTGCTGGCGGCCACTGCGCAGGCGCAACAAATTGAAATGCCCGATCTCTATAATGGGGCATATTTCTCTTAATTAAAAAAAACCTGTAACTTTCTGAAAAACCACAACCCCAAAAGGCACTTCACAGGGACATGCTCTATCTAATAAAACAAACCCCAAGTTATATATATATATATATATATATATATATATATATATATATATATATATATATAATAAGATTTTACTCACCGGTAAATCTATTTCTCGTAGTCCGTAGTGGATGCTGGGACTCCGTAAGGACCATGGGGAATAGCGGCTCCGCAGGAGACTTGGCACAACTAAAGAGAGCTTTAGGACTACCTGGTGTGCACTGGCTCCTCCCCCTATGACCCTCCTCCAGACCTCAGTTAGGATACTGTGCCCGGAAGAGCTGACACTAAGGAAGGATTTTGAATCCCGGGTAAGACTCATACCAGCCACACCAATCACACCATACAACTCGTGATATTATACCCAGTTAACAGTATGACAACAACGGAGCCTCTGCACAGATGGCTCTCAACAATAACCCTTTTGTTAACAATAACTATGTACAAGTACTTGGGATGGGCGCCCAGCATCCACTACGGACTACGAGAAATAGATTTACCGGTGAGTAAAATCTTATTTTCTCTGACGTCCTAAGTGGATGCTGGGACTCCGTAAGGACCATGGGGATTATATCAAAGCTCCCAAACGGGAGGGAGAGTGCGGATGACTCTGCAGCACCGAATGAGCGAACTCTAGGTCTTCCTCAGCCAGGGTGTCAAACTTGTAAAATCTTGCAAATGTGTTTGACCCCGACCAAGTAGCAGCTCGGCAAAGTTGTAAAGCAGAGACCCCTCGGGCAGCCGCCCAAGAAGAGCCCACCTTCCTCGTGGAATGGGCTTTTACTGATCTAGAATGCGGCAGTCCCGCCGCAGAATGACAGTCCTGTACCACAAATCTGAGGTACTCCTGGTGAGGAGAGTAAATGGGGACATGCAGGTAAGCATCCTTGATGTCCAGTGATACCATGTAATCCCCTTCCTCCAGGCTTGAGATAACCGCCCTGAGCGATTCCATCTTGAACTTGAACCGTTTTATATACGTGTTCAAAGATTTAAAATTTAAAATGGGTCTCACCGAACCGTCCGGTTTCGGTACCAAAAACATCGTGGAATAGTAACCCCTTCCTTGTTGAAGGAGGGGTACCTTGACTATCACCTGCTGCAAATACAGCTTGTGAATTTGCCTCTATCACAGCCTCCCTGTCCAAGGGAGATGTTGGCAAGGCAGATTTTAGGAAACGGCGAGGGGGAGACGTCTCGAATTCCAGCTTGAATCCCTGAGACACTACTTGTAGAATCCAGGGATCCACCTGTGAGCAAGCCCACTGATTGCTGAAGCACTTGAGACGGGCCCCCACCGCACCTGGCTCCACCAGTGGAGCCCCAGCGTCATGCTGTGGACTTAGCGGAAGCGGGGGAGGACTTTTGTTCCTGGGAACTGGCTGTATGTATGTATGTGTATATATATATATATATATATATATATATATATATATACACACACACTCATGTATATACATGTATACACAAATACACGTATGTACATGTTTATGTATGTATAATACACTGAGTACATTATATTTATGAATTAATTGCTTCCCGATTCTGCAGCAGCATCATCAGCACCATCAGTGTTACTCACAGTCACTTCACACTGACTGCTGCACAACACATCACTTAATTTCCGGGCCGCCCGCCACCTGGTGAAGAGACATGGGAGATGAAGGACCAGCAGTGCCACGTTGAGCGGAAGTATTGTGAATTAGTTACCCACACACTCCTTGTGACACCTGCTCCCCGTCTGCCCTCCCACCCGCCGCCTGCCATCCGGAACCCGCACTGACAAGTCTCAGCAGAATGTGTCTGCCGGCGGCTCCCAGTCCCCCCTAGAGGAACACTGCCAGTGGTGTGGCAGCCGCGGCACACTAGGACTGAGAGACCGCAGCGGGAGGAAAGCACGGGTGGGCGGGAGGAGAGCATAGGCGGACATCACCACGTCACATTGCAAGGTGACACCAGTCCCCCCAGTGAGGCCGCCGACGAATGCACTCAGCATAGTATTAGCAGCAGGCAGAGGGGGGGCGGGCGCAGCGGTGGTGGGAGGTACGGAAATGAGCTACAGGCTAGGCTCCACCGATCACACACTCAGCGATCACTGTGCCACAGCAAGCGTGGCGTGCAGCGGTGCTGGACATTAGGGAGTGCCTGTGCGCACCAGGCACCCCCTGTACGCACGCCTATGCGCTACCACCCCCCATATGCCACACTACATCACTATGCTATAGCCCTCCCATATGCTGCACTTCATAGTTACACTATACCCCCCATACAACATACTACATCACCACACTACACTACTCACAATAAAATTAAAACATCCCAGTTCCTCATTCTTAATGAGCTCACGTGAGTTCTCTCCCCAACGGAGCTCCAGACCAAGTAACAATGAAGACACCAGCAGCGTGTAGGGGGCAGGCCTGGTCCACTTGTCAGGAGAGAGCAGTCACTGGAGGGTAAGAAGGGGGCGGGGCCTAGTCCTACAGACGGGAGAGAGCACAGACAGGAGAGAGCAAGGTACAGGGGTAGAAGGGGACGGCTGATGTGAAGAAGGGGGCGGGGCCTATTCTTGCATCCTCTCAAAATTCGACTTTTTAAAATTCGACATTTGACAAATTCGACTTTTCTGCAATGGTACAAATGCGGCAATTCAACAAAAGTATATTCAATTGAAGTTTGTAAATTCGACAACAGTGCTTTTAAACAGTAAATTCGTCATTTTCAATCCGCCACACTTTGCAGGCGGAATCTAATAAAAAATAATATTTTTTTGGGGTAATAGCATATCTATTTATATTAGAAGGGATTAGGTACTTGGTTTGTCTTTTTTGGAGGCACAAGTATTATTTATATATTTTTTAAAAGATTATTATTTTTTATTTTTTTTAAATGGAATGTGAAAAACCCGGAAAAGAAAAATTGCGTGGGGTCCCCCCTCCAAAGCATAACCAGCCTCGGGCTCTTCGAGCCGGTCCTGGTTCTAAAAATCCGGGGGAAAAACGGACAGGGGATCCCCCGTATTTTTAAAACCGCATAATGTGTCGGGGGCATTACAGTGTGTGCATATTGTGTCGTGCATTATTGTGTGCGGCATAATGTCTAAGGGCCATTGCAGTATGTGGCATAATGTATACTGGGCATTACTATAAGGAGGAAAAATGACAAATAATGTAAGGGGCATGACTCAGGATTATTTTTCTTTCCTGTGGTGGCCAACGTATGGGCGTGCAGGTTGCAAAACTGGGGTATAAGGTAGTCTTTTCCTGCAATGCCACGCCCCTTTATGCGAAACCACGCCCACTCCAACAAAACCACGCCCCTTTTTTGACGCGCGCGCCTTAGGCGCGCGCATATTTATCCCTTTCTTGCTCCCAATTATGGAGCATGAAGGGGGGGGGGGGGGGGGGCGCCGAAGAATTTTTTGGCTTGGGGGAGAAAAATTTCTAGTTACGCCACTGGATTGGACATATCCAGTGTGATGCGGCTGTAGATGATTTTTGCTGTTTCTAACTTCTACATCAATGAATAAGTTTCAAAATAGAATGCATCAAGAGAACGGTGTTGGTAGTATAAAACTACCTACAGCACCTGGTATTCCCAGGTGGTCTCACATCCAAGAACAAACCAGGCCTAAGATCAGGTGATATTGGGCATATACAGTGTGGTGTGGCTGTAGATGAGCTTAGTGGTTTCTGTTAGAGTTCTTCTACTTCTAACTACTCGTACATAAATGAATAAGCGGACGATTTATTAAACCTGGTGAAATGATAATTTGCATGGTGATAAAGTACCAGCCAATCAGCTCCTAATTGCCATGTCACAGGCTGGGTTTGAAAAATGACAGTTAGGAGCTGACTGGCTGGTACTTTATCACCTTGCACTTTATCAGTTCACCAGGCTTAATAGATCTGCCCCAATGTTTCAAAATGGAATGCATCAAGAGAACGGTGTTGGTATTGTAAAAATACACACAGCTCCTGGTATTTCCTGGTGGTCTCCCATCCAAGTACTAAAACCAGGACCAACACTGCTCAGCTTCCATGATCAGGAGAGATTGGGCAAATCCAGTGTGCTGTGGCTGTAGATGAGCTCGTGGTTTCTGTTAGAGCTCTTCTACTTCTAACTTCTGGTACATAAAAGAATATGTGTAAAAATTAAATGTACAGTACCAAGAAAAGGGTGTTGGTAGTTTAAAAACACCTAAAGAATCTGATAATACATGGATGGGAGACTGCTTGGTAGTAACAAAGTCCAATACTGCTTTGCTTCAAAGATCAAATGAGATTGGGCATATCCAGTGTGGTGTGGCTTTAGATAAGCTTTGTGGTTTCTGTTAGAGCTCTTCTACTTCTAACTACTGGTACATTAATGAATATGTATAAGGTTGTAGTTTATCCAATATCCCTTTACTACCTTACCTCCCCTCCCCTCCCCTCTTTATAGCTTCCTTTGTTCTCTCCTCCTCGTGTGTGCGTTATTTGTTTTCTCATACGTCCTAGAGGATGCTGGGATCACATTAAGAACCATGGGGTATAGACGGGATCCGCAGGAGACATGGGCACTTTAAGACTTTCAAAGGGTGTGAACTGTCTCCTCCCTCTATGCCCCTCCTCCAGACTCCAGTTTTAGAATTGTGCCCAGTGAGACTGGATGCACTACAGGGGAGCTCTACTGAGTTTCTCTGAAAATACTTATGTTAGTTTTTCTTATTTTCAGGGAGGCTGCTGGCAACAGTCTCCCTGCTTCGTGGAACTTAGTGGAGAGAAGTATGACCAACTTCTAGTGAGTTCAATGGCTCTGCTTCTGGCTGACAGGACACCATTAGCTCCTGAGGGTGCTGATCGCTGGGTACGCCTAGATGCCCACTCCCGTAGCCTGCCATCACCCCCTTACAGAGCCAGAAGTCAGAAGACAGGCGAGTAGCAGAAGAACAGAAGACTTCTTCTCCAGTGACGGCATTCTGAGGTACCACGCAGCGAGCGGAATGCTGTGCGCCATGCTTCCACACAAACACAGGCACTGCAGGGTGCAGGGCATGTGGGTGGGTGGGGGGGGGGCACCCTGGGCAGCATAAATTCCTCACAAAAGGCTGGCAAAAGTGGACATTAGTGCCTGGGCACTGTCCTTACCCCGCCAGCGTAATTAATTATTTGTTTCTGAGCGGGACAGAAGCGTGCCATTACAGCGGCGGGGCTTCTTCCTCACCTCACCAGCACATCTATAGAGCGTTACAAGTCTATCACTATAGAGTTTATTATTTCCCAGACTGTGTACTTTTGGCGCTGGGTTGTGAGCTAAAAAATCCTCTCTGTCCCTCTGACAGATTTACTGTAGGTCTATCCCCCATAAGCCGATGTGTCTGTGGGTACTTGGTACATGTGTGTCAACATGTCGGTGGCTGAATGTTTTTCCCAAGAGGAAACTATATTAGGAATGCAGACATATGATGGTGGCCCTGTTGGCACCACCAATAACTGACTGGGTGAAAGTTTCAATAATATCAGAGTGAGGTTGGATAAATCTGTGTCCCAGACACAGACGTAGAGAATAGATGTGATGTTCATGGCTATGCTTCTTTTCCCTCAGGCCCGCAAAAATGTTACTACACACTGATACTGACTCGGATACTGATTCCTATGTCGACCATAATATTTCCTGATTAGATCCAATATTGGCAAGGAGCATTCAGTACATGATTGTGGATATTAAGGACATATTAACATCACTGAGGACCCTGCTGTTTCTGACAAAGGGGTCTATATGTATGTATATATAGATATATAATGAAAGCTGATGTAACGTTCCTCCATCTCTGTTTGAGAAAGTCTGGGCCAGCTCGACAAGATGGTTTCAAATCCCCAAAAGGTTTCCGATTGTTTATTCATTTCCTGCTGCGGACAGAATAAAGTGGGAGTCACCCCCTGTTCTGCACGGGGCCCTGTCACAAATCCAGCGGATCGTATGCAGGAAGCTACATTATTTCTAGTTATGTAACCACGGGTACATTACTTAGACCTGCCATTACATGCGCATGGGTGAGTAGTAGTATTCAAGAATTGGTCGAATACCTTGTCTTCCGATATAGATATCTTGGAGAGATGGGATACTCCTTACGTTGGATCATATCAAGGACACTGCAGCATACTTACGACTGCAAGGGATATAGGACTCTTGAGTTCACGGGCCAATTTCATGGCAGTCTCGGATAGGAGGGCATTGTGGATTCACCAAGGGAATGCTGATGCTGACTCCAAGAAGAAAGGGAGTATCTTCCCTATGAAGGTGAAGCCTTGTTTTCCCTGTGGTGGCCGAGGTCTATTGGTGCAGGGTCAAGAACTGGGGTGTAAGGTAGTCTTTGCCTGCAAGGCTACGCTCATTTTATGGAGACCATACCCATACATTTAAGTGTGGCATATACCTGCGCTTGCTCGCGGGGTGAGAACATCTCCCTAATTGAATTCAGCGATATGAATAGAGGTTGTGCAGCAGCCACAGAAAGGGTTAATCTCTGCAGCTTGTCACTAAATTACATTGTTGCAATTTTAGCTGGGAGCTGCAATAATTACTCTAATACATAACACAGCCAACACTTCTATATTCACACAATATACTGCATGGTGAATATAGCAGTGGGTTGCAGAGAAAAAAAATATGCTGGCAAAAAAATCCAATTGAGTGATTAAACAGCTCTTCATTTTCTGGCTTTATTTTTATGCTAACAAATTTGTTCTCTGAAAAGTGTCCACAAAGCCAAGTATCTGATTAACACCTTTGTAGGGATGGTTTTTCACCTATTACTAAATTAAACTTGCTTCATTGGAAAGGCAGCAAGATGCATCGTCATTTCAATATCTACTGAAATAATACAGGTTGACACCAGGAAACATTAACGCCACTGCATCCTTGCTGCTTTCTCATGTGGAAGTCTGTTTAATGTGAAAACAAGGTGATATCTAATTAGCACACAGGTAAGGAATTAAGAAAATCTTTATTTAAGGGTGAAGATGTTTCTCACAAAATCGTTACCCCAATGCATCATTGAAATTCAAGCTGGAAAGATGATTTTAATATATCACTTGTACATTTTGTATTGCTCTTCTGGTGACAATGTAGTTTGTTTTTGTCAATTACCATTTTAATAATAGGGTAAAGAAAATTAAGTTGATTTTTGAAAGAAAACAATACTGTCAATATACTATTAAACAAATTAAAATGGTAAAAGTTATTGTACTTTAAGTAAAAATAAAAGAGCTAAAATATCAATCCCAATTTTGGATTACTTTAATTAAAAAAAAATGCATATAGCAAAGGATAGTTTCAATCTGCCTACCTCTGGGTTATGGGCCCAGCATGCTTCCATTGCAGTACTCTGCTGCACATGTAAGTGCAAGAGATCCTGAAGCACTCACTCATCATGGGAAAGTACCAATGTGTTTCTTCGTTGGTTGATGGAAGAAACATCTTACAAAAACTCTCCAGATTATTGATTTTTTAATGTTTTTCTAGGAAACGTTCTAGATGTATGCTTATTAGCCTTTGTCAGTATGTACTTTTTGCAAAGTGTCTCTGTGGCGCAATCGGTTAGTGTGTTCGGCTATTAACCAAAAGGTTGGTGGTTCAATCCCACCCAGGGACGTAATTGACCTTGTGATCAGATTTTGGTGATATTTAAGTAGACAAGTCAAAATTTCAAACCCCCTCTTATTGTGTAGGGTACCTGGCCTTCTCTGATGTAATCAGAGTTAGATTTGATTCAGTGATTTTATAAAAAACAGCTAGGAAGCACAATTTAGCAGTGGGTTGCAGAGAAAAAAAATATGCTGGCAGAAAAATCCAATTGAGTGATTAAACAGCTCTTTATTTTCTGGCTTTATTTTTATGCTAACAAATTTGTTCTCTGAAAAGTGTCCACAAAGCCAAGTCTCTGATTAACACCTTTGTAAGGATGGTTTTTCACCTATTACTAAATTAAACTTGCTTCATTGGAAAGGCAGCAAGATGCATCCTCATTTCAATGTCTACTGAAATAATACAGGTTGACACCAGGAAACATTAACGCCACTGCATCCTTGCTGCTTTCTCATGTGGAAGTCTGTTTAATGTGAAAACAAGGTGATATCTAATTAGCACACAGGTAAGGAATTAAGAAAATCTTTATTTAAGGGTGAAGATGTTTCTCACAAAATCGTTGCCCCAATGCATCATTGAAATTCAAGCTGGAAAGATGATTTTAATATATCACTTGTACATTTTGTATTGCTCTTCTGGTGACAATGTAGTTTGTTTTTGTCAATTACCATTTTAATAATAGGGTAAAGAGAATTAAGTGGATTTTTGAAAGAAAACAATACTGTCAATATACTATTAAAACAAATTACAATGGTAAAAGTTATTGTACTTTAAGTAAAAATAAAAGAGCCAAAATATCAATCCCAGTTTTGGATTACTTTAATTAACAAACAAAAAAATGCATATAGCAGAGGATAGTTTCAATCTGCCTACCTCTGGGTTATGGGCCCAGCATGCTTCCATTGCAGTACTCTGCTGCACATGTAAGTGCAAGAGATCCTGAAGCACTCACTCATCATGGGAAAGTACCAATGTGTTTCTTCGTTGGTTGATGGAAGAAACATCTTACAAAAACTCTCCAGATTATTTACTTTTTAAAGTTTTGCTAGGAAACGTTTTAGATGAATGCTTATTAGCCTATGTCAGTATGGACTTTTGCAAAGTGTCTCTGTGGCGCAATCAGTTAGTGTGTACGGCTATTAACCAAAAGGTTGGTGGTTCAATCCCACCCAGGGACGTAATTGACCTTGTTATCAGATTTTGGTGATCTTTAAGTAGACAAGTCAAATTTCATACCCCCTGTTATGGTTTAGGGTACCTGGCCTTCTCTGATGTAATCAGAGTTAGATTTGATTCAGTGATTTTATAAAAACATCTAGGAAGCACAATTTAGCAGTGGGTTGCAGAGAAAAAGAAATATGCTGGCAAAAAAATCAAATTGCGTGATTAAACAGCTCTTAATTTTCTTGCTTTATTTTTAATGCTAACAAATTTGTTCTCTGAAAAGTGTCCACAAAGCCAAGTCTCTGATTAACACCTTTGTAGGGATGGTTTTTCACCGATTACTAAATTAAACTTGCTTCATTGGAAAGGCAGCAAGATGCATCCTCATTTCAATGTCTACTGAAATAATACAGGTTGACACCAGGAAACATTAACGCCACTGCATCCTTGCTGCTTTCTCATGTGGAAGTCTGTTTAATGTGAAAACAAGGTGATATCTAATTAGCACACAGGTAAGGAATTACGAAAATCTTTATTTAAGGGTGAAGATGTTTCTCACAAAATTGTTGCCCCAATGCATCATTGAAATTCAAGCTGGAAAGATGATTTTAATATATCACTTGTACATTTTGTATTGCTCTTCTGGTGACAATGTAGTTTGTTTTTGTCAATTACCATTTTAATAACAGGGTAAAGAAAATTAAGTGGATTTTTGAAAGAAAACTATACTGTCAATATACTATTAAAACAAATTAAAATGGTAAAAGTTATTGTACTTTAAGTAAAAATAAAAGAGCAAAAATATCAATCCCAGTTTTGATTACTTAAATTAACAAAAAAAATGCATATAGCAAAGGATAGTTTCAATCTGCCTACCTCTGGGTTATGGGTCCAGCATGCTTCCATTGCAGTACTCTGCTGCACATGTAAGTGCAAGAGATCCTGAAGCACTCACTCATCATGGGAAAGTACCAATGTGTTTCTTCGTTGGTTGATGGAAGAAACATCTTACAAAAACTCTCCAGATTATTGATTTTTTAATGTTTTTCTAGGAAACGTTCTAGATGTATGCCTATTAGCCTTTGTCAGTATGTACTTTTTGCAAAGTGTCTCTGTGGCACAATCGGTTAGTGTGTTCGGCTATTAACCAAAAGGTTGGTGGTTCAATCCCACCCAGGGACGTAATTAAACTTGTGATCAGATTTTGGTGATATTTAAGTAGACAAGTCAAAATTTCAAACCCCCTGTTATGGTGTAGGGTACCTGGCCTTCTCTGATGTAATCAGAGTTAGATTTGATTCAGTGATTTTATAAAAACAGCTAGGAAGCACAATTTAGCAGTGGGTTGCAGAGAAAAAAAATATGCTGGCAGAAAAATCCAATTGAGTGATTAAACAGCTCTTCATTTTCTGGCTTTATTTTTATGCTAACAAATTTGTTCTCTGAAAAGTGTCCACAAAGCCAAGTCTCTGATTAACACCTTTGTAAGGATGGTTTTTCACCTATTACTAAATTAAACTTGCTTCATTGGAAAGGCAGCAAGATGCATCCTCATTTCAATGGTAAGTCAACCTTCTTGCCCTATGTTCCCTCTCAACGGATGAAGACGCATCATTATCTACCGCAGTCATTTTGGCCCAATAGATATGCAAGAAGTTAAGATTCCCCTTTCTTTGCAGGTAGAGGAAGGAAAAGGAAGAGGTCTGTAGCCTCTTCAAGATCGCAGGACCAGAGATTGTCCTCTGCTTCTGCCAAATCCACTGCATGACACTGGGGCTTTCTTGCAGGAGCCCACACCAGTGGGGGCACGTCTAAAACTCTTCAGTCAGTTCTGGATTCATTCGGACCTGGACTCGTGGGTTTTACAAATAGTGTCCCAAGGGTACAAACTGGGGTTTCAAGACGTTCCTCCTCACCGATTGTTCAAATTGGCCTTAGTCAGCAGGGAGAATGTTTTTATTCAAGCCTCTTCGTGGTCCCGAAGCCGGACGGCTCAGTCAGACCAATCTTAAATCTGAAATCCCTCAATTTCTTCCTAAAGAAATTCAATTTCAAGATGGAATTTCTCAGGGCAGTGATCTCCAGTCCGGAGGACGGAGATTTCATGGTTTTGGTAGACATAAAGGATGCCTACTTATATGTTCCCATTTAGCCACTGCCTCAAGCTACCTAAGGTTTGCAATTCAGGATTGTCATTACCAATTTCAGACATTGCCGTTTGGTCTGTCCACGGCTCCGAGGATTTTCACCAGGGTGATGGTGGAAATGATGGTTCTCCTTCGCAAGCAAGGAGTCACAATTATCCCGTACTTGGATGATCTCCTGATAAAGGCGAGATCCAGGGACCAGTTGGTGCAAAACATCTACTCTCCCTGACAGTTCTTCAACAACATGGTTGGCTCCTAAACTTGCCAAAATCGCAGTTGGTCCCAATGACGCGGATGTTGTTTTTGGGAGTCATACTGTTAGGCGCCAGGGTCCGCTTGATGGTCTGCGCGGCCCGGCGCCTAGCAACTAGAGACGCCGTGCACGTACAGCCGCCGGCTCCCTAGCAACGCTAGATGCCGGGCGCGCTGAGCCGCACGGACCCTAGCAACGGGGACGCCACTGGCGGACCGCGTTCCCCGTTGCTAGGCTTTAGGAAATTAAGATATTCACCTGCTCTCTGGCCGTGCAGCAAGGCAGCTGCACGGCATTTATTCTAATCAGCCTTTAGCAGCTGATTGGAGGACTCCTTGTTAAATACACTCCCAGGGCTTCTCACAGACGCCGGTAATAGCTTCCTGCATGCTGCCTTTGTTTGCTGAGAGTCTGTTTCCAGTCCTGCTGTATCCGGTCATTCCAGTCCGCAGAAGTCCGGTATTCGGGAGTTGTCATCTCATCCCAAGAGGTCGTTTGGTTCCCTGGAGTCCTGACTGATCACCGTTTTATATCCAGTGGTGTTCGTGAGTTGCGGCTCTGCCGTGTGTTGCGGCTCAGCCGCTTTACCTTTTATATTTTGTGTTTGGAGCATTTGCGGAGGGTTCCGCTTCCACAAGTCCTCTCTGGTACTTGGCGGTGCCGGGTAGGAGAATTGGACAAGTGGATATTTTGGTTGTCCTTTTTCCTGGCGGTTTCTCCGCACATATTATAGTTTTGAGTTTGCTTAGCCCCTGGCCTGGTTGTTTAGTTAGAGGGCCTCTTGTTATCACCCTGTCTCGGGTTTCCCTTTGTCTCTCATTAAGACCGGGGGGCATCGAAGTTGGGCAGACATAATCCGCCCTTCAAACGCGGCTGCCAAGGGCTCAAGAAACCATAGTCTCGCAGGGGATTTCTGACAACACGGGTGAGACAACAGAGTTAGGGCGCCAGGGGCTATTTTCCTGTCCTGCTCCCTTCCCCAGCATTCCGTTCCAGTGCTCCAGTCCTTGCCATAAGATCTTCTCTGACCAGAGTGCTGGAATCATAACATTATTACCGGCCATACCAAAACTTAAAATTAAACGGGGTTTAATTTTTTCTCATTCAGTTTTGTGAGAGTTTATCGGCCTCATGAATCCAACAGGTTTAGGGCCAAATCCTGGTCAGCTCTTAGTCAGCCAGATTCAAGAACTTACTCAGATGGTTCAGGATCTTTCTCTTCGGGTGAAGTCGCAGGAAGATCTTTTGCGAGCTTCCCCAAGGGTAGTCCCTGAACCAAAGATGCATTTGCCTGACCGTTTTTCTGGTGATAGAAAAGAGTTTTTTAATTTTAAAGAATTCTGTAAACTTTATTTTCGTTTAAGACCGACTTCCTCGGGTACTGAATCTCAGCGGGTCGGGTTTATTATTTCTTTGCTCCAGGGGGATCCTCAGACCTGGGCATTTGGTTTAAGAGCAGAGGATCCGGCAGTTGACGCTTTTTTTGAGTCTTTAGGGCTCTTGTATGATGACCCTGATAGAGAGGCGTCCGCTGAAAGTCAGTTGCGCGCTCTCAGACAGGGTAGAAATCCTGCAGAGGTTTATTGTACGGAGTTTCGCCGTTGGTCGAACGACTGTGGCTGGAATGACCCAGCCCTGCGCAGTCAGTTTCGCCTCGGCTTATCAGAGTCTATAAAAGACAGTCTCCTTCAGTACCCCGCTCCTGAGACTCTCGATAAACTCATGGAGCTTTCTATTAAGATTGATCGTCGTCTCAGAGAGCGGAGGGCTGAAAAAGGAGCACCTGTAAGGTCAAGTCCGTGTGTATATTCCATTCCTGAAGACGTAGAGGAGACCATGCAGATGGGTCTCTCCCGGCTGTCTCCTGAAGAAAGAGCCAGAAGGCAAAATTCTGGTCTTTGTCTGTACTGTGGGGGTAAGGGACATTTTGCTCGTAATTGTCCGAACAAGTCGGGAAACGCTTTGACCAGGTGAATTGTGAGGGGGTTCACCTAGGTCTGCAGCTTATCTCCTCGAATAACTCCCTTTTAGTCCCAGTTAAAGTTTCCTTTGGCAGCCTCAGTTCTTCGGTGTCGGCTTTTGTTGACAGTGGAGCTGCAGGAAACTTTATGGATTTAACTTGGGCTAAGGCCTTAGGCATTCCTCAGTTACCTTTGGGTAGGTGTGTCACCATGCATGGCTTAGATGGGAGTCCGCTGTCTAATGGGATTATTTCTCTCCATACACCCCCTGTACTACTTACAGTAGGAGCTCTACATTCCGAGAAAATCGAGTTCTTTCTTACACATTGCCCAGCAGTTCCAGTTGTTCTGGGTCACCCTTGGCTGGCCTTTCATAATCCCACCATTGATTGGCGGTCGGGGGAGATTTCACATTGGGGTACTTTTTGTGATAAGGAATGTATCACGTTTCCAGTCAGAGTAGCAGCTATCATTCCAGAACTCATTCCGGTGGAATACCAGGAGTTTGCTGATGTTTTCTCCAAAGGCAATGCGGACATTCTGCCTCCCCATCGGCCTTATGATTGTGCTATTGAGTTAATTCCTGGTGCCGCATTGCCAAAGGGAAGATTATATGCATTATCCGGGCCAGAAACTGCGGCTATGAATGATTATGTAAAGGAGAGCCTTGAGAAAGGATTTATTAGACCATCAAAATCTCCTTTAAGTGCAGGCTTCTTCTTTGTGGAGAAAAAGGATGGCTCGCTTAGACCTTGCATTGATTTTAGAGCCCTGAATAAGATCTCAGTTAAAAACACCTATCCTTTGCCGTTGATTTCTGTACTCTTTGATCAGTTACGTTCTGCTGTGATTTTTTCTAAAATTGACCTTAGAGGAGCGTACAACCTCATCCGAATTAAATCTGGAGATGAGTGGAAAACGGCCTTCAGTACTCAGTCGGGTTACTACGAATACCTGGTGATGCCGTTCGGCCTGTCCAATGCTCCGGCAGTTTTTCAAGACCTCATTAACGATGTGCTCCGTGACTTCCTAGGGAAATTCGTGGTCGTTTACTTAGACGACATCCTGATTTTTTCTAAATCAATGGAACAACATGTTACCCAGGTGCGTCTGGTTCTTCAAAAGTTATGTGAGAATCATTTATATGCCAAGCTGGAGAAGTGTGAGTTTCATGTCACGGAAGTATCTTTTTTAGGGTACATAATTTCCCCTCAGGGATTTTCCATGGAACCAAAGACACTCCAGGCCATCCTTAGTTGGGCGCAACCCACCAATTTAAAAGCAATTAAGCGTTTTTTAGGGTTTGCGAATTATTATAGGAGGTTCATTCATTCTTTTTCTGACCTGGTTGCTCCCATTGTAGCTCTGACAAAGAAAGGAGCGGATCCTACCAACTGGTCGCGTGAAGCTGAGTTGTCCTTCCGGGCCTTGAAACAAGCCTTTGTCTCGGCTCCAGTCCTCAGACATCCTAATCCGGAATTGCCCTTTGTGGTGGAGGTTGATGCCTCGGAGGTTGGAGTGGGGGCTATCCTTTCTCAAAAGGATCCGGAGTCTCTGGAGTTACATCCTTGTGCCTTTATGTCCAGGAAATTCTCCTCCGCTGAATCCAACTATGACGTTGGTAATCGGGAGTTACTGGCGGTAAAATGGGCTTTCGAGGAGTGGAGGCATTGGCTGGAGGGAGCAAAACATACTATTTCGGTATTGACTGACCATAAGAACCTGCAATACATTGAATCGGCTAAGCGGCTTAATGCCCGGCAGGCACGTTGGGCATTATTTTTTACGCGTTTCAAATTTATAATCACTTTCAGGCCTGGTTCCAAGAATACTAAGGCTGATGCCCTGTCACATAGCTTTCTTCCGGTTCACAATAACAATCCTGTTACCCCCATACTTCCATCTTCGGTCATCTGGGCGGGCCTCACACAAGATTTATTTACCCAGTTAAAACAGCTTCAACACCAAGCTCCTAGAATTACTCCTGCTGGTCGTCTTTACGTCCCTGAGTTTTTGAGAGTTACTGTTTTAACGGAATTCCATGATAACAAAGTTTCAGGGCATCCAGGAGTCTCTAAGACATTGGAGTTAGTCTCTCGCTCAGTATGGTGGCCTGGTCTTTCTAAAGACGTCAAGGAATTTGTTTATTCATGTCAGGTTTGTGCACAGCATAAGGTTCCCCGTTCCTTGCCCATCGGGCAACTTATGCCCTTAAATGTTCCTCTCAGGCCGTGGTCTCATATTTCCATGGATTTTGTGGTTGACCTTCCCCTTTCAGCCGGATTCCGAGTCATATGGGTGGTAGTGGACCGTTTTAGTAAAATGGCTCATTTTATTGCTCTTCCCCGATTGCCTTCTGCCCAAGGGTTGGCAGTTTTGTTTCTCCGCCATGTATTCAGGCTTCATGGGTTGCCTACTGATATTGTTTCTGATCGGGGTCCACAATTCATCGCACAATTCTGGAAATGTTTTTGTGCCTCATTGAAGATGAAATTGTCGTTAACATCCGGTTACCACCCACAATCCAACGGGCAAACCGAACGAGTTAACCAATCATTGAAACAATATTTGCGCTTGTATTCAGCCAAACTCCAGAATGATTGGTCCGAGTTTCTTACGTTGGCTGAATTTGCTTACAATAATTCTTGTCATTCCTCCACTAAAGAGTCTCCATTCTTTTCAGTTTTTGGTTTTCACCCCAGAGCTAATTCTTTTTTTCATCATTCCTCAGTCTCCTCGCTTACCTTAACCTCCCATCTCAGAGCCATTTGGAAAAAGGTGCACCTTGCTCTCAGAAAAGCGGCCTTTCGAGAGAAGAAATTTTCTGACAGGCTCCGACGTCCTTGCACTTTTAAGGTGGGAGATAGGGTGTGGTTGTCGACTCGCAACATCAGGCTTTGACAATCCTCAGCTAGACTGGGACCCAAATTTATTGGGCCATTTCTTATTATTAAAAGAGTCAACCCAGTTGCCTTTCGGTTACGTTTACCAAGATCTCTCAGGATTGGAAATACGTTTCATTGTTCCCTGTTGAAACAATACGTTTCTTCCAGTAGATTTCCTCGGAAGATCTCTCAGGGTAGATCTCCAGTGGATGTACAGGGACAACAGGAGTTCTTGGTAGAGAAGGTTCTCGATTCCAAATTGTCCCGGGATCGGCTGTATTTTCTGGTTCACTGGAAAGGCTATGGTCCGGAGGAAAGGTCTTGGGTCCTGGATAAGGATCTTCATGCCCCGAGGCTCAAGAGGGCATTTTTTCGGGAATTTCCTCAGAAACCAGGCTTTAGGGGTTCCTTGACCCCTCCTCAAGGGGGGGGGTACTGTTAGGCGCCGGGGTCCGCTTGATGGTCTGCGCGGCCCGGCGCCTAGCAACTAGAGATGCCGTGCACGTACAGCCGCCGGCTCCCTAGCAACGCTAGACGCCGGGCGCGCTGAGCCGCACGGACCCTAGCAACGGGGACGCCACTGGCGGACCGCGTTCCCCGTTGCTAGGCTTTAGGAAATTAAGATATTCACCTGCTCTCTGGCCGTGCAGCAAGGCAGCTGCACGGCATTTATTCTAATCAGCCATTAGCAGCTGATTGGAGTACTCCTTGTTAAATACACTCCCAGGGCTTCTCACAGATGCCGGTAATAGCTTCATGCATGCTGCCTTTGTTTGCTGAGAGTCTGTTTCCAGTCCTGCTGTATCCGGTCATTCCAGTCCGCAGAAGTCCGGTATTCGGGAGTTGTCATCTCATCCCAAGAGGTCGTTTGGTTCCCTGGAGTCCTGACTGATCACCGTTTTATATCCAGTGGTGTTCGTGAGTTGCGGCTCTGCCGTGTGTTGCGGCTCAGCCGCTTTACCTTTTATATTTTGTGTTTGGAGCATTTGCGGAGGGTTCCGCTTCCACAAGTCCTCTCTAGTACTCGGCGGTGCCGGGTAGGAGAATTGGACAAGTGGATATTTTGGTTGTCCTTTTTCCTGGCGGTTTCTCCGCACATATTATAGTTTTGAGTTTGCTTATCCCCTGGCCTGGTTGTTTAGTTAGAGGGCCTCTTGTTATCACCCTGTCTCGGGTTTCCCTTTGTCTCTCATTAAGACCGGGGGGCATCGAAGTTGGGCAGACATAATCCGCCCTTCAAACACGGCTGCCAAGGGCTCAAGAAACCATAGTCTCGCAGGGGATTTCTGACA
The DNA here is from genome assembly GCF_028390025.1 of Pseudophryne corroboree. NCBI lineage: Eukaryota > Metazoa > Chordata > Amphibia > Anura > Myobatrachidae > Pseudophryne > Pseudophryne corroboree. Next base: position 54,714 of record NW_026968035.1, on the reverse strand, counting down.
ACACGGGTGAGACAACAGAGTTAGGGCGCAAGGGGCTATTTTCCTGTCCTGCTCCCTTCCCCAGCATTCCGTTCCAGTGCTCCGGTCCTTGCCATAAGATCTTCTCTGACCAGAGTGCTGGAATCATAACACATACTGGACACAGAAGAGGTTTTCTTCCAGTGGAAAGGCTATGGAGATCCAGAGTCTGGTCAAACATATTCTGAAACCAGCAAGAGTGTTAATCCATCAATGCATTCAGTTGCTGGGGAAGATGGTTGTGGCCTACGAGGCCATTCAGTTTGGCAGGTTCCATGCCAGAGTGTTCCAGTGGGACCTGTTGGACAATTGGTCCGGATCCCACCTACACATGCACCGGAGGATAATCCTGTCTTCCAAGACCAGAATCTCACTCCATTGGTGGCTGCACAGTTCTCACCTCCTAGAGGGGCGATGGTTCGGGATCCAGGACTGGATCCTAGGGACCACAGATGCAACCCTCCGAGGCTGGGGAGCAGTCACACAGGGGGAAAATGTCCAAGGAAGATGGTCAAGTCAGGAAAGTTGTCTCCACATAAATGTTCTGGAGTTAAGGGCCATTTAATAACTGCAGACACAGTACACACTGGGACGGGTGCCCAGCATCCTCAACAGACTAAGAGAAAAGGATTTACCGGTAGGTATTAAAATCCTAGTTTCTCTAACGTCCTAGAGGATGCTGGGGACTCCGTAAGGACCATGGGGATAGACGGGCTCCACAGAGTTCATGATCTTCACTGAGGTAGCGTACAGCACTGCAGCTGTGCGCCATTGCTCCCATACACCTCACATACTCCGGTCACTGTAAGGGTGCAGGGCGCAGGGGGGGCGCCCTGGGCAGCAATATAAACCTCTTTTTGGCAAAAATATAACATATATACAGCTGGGCACTGTATATATGTATGAGCCCCCACCAATTTTACAGTTTAAGCGGGACAGAAGCCCGCCGCCGAGGGGGCGGGGCTTCTCCCTCAGCACTCACCAGCGCCATTTTTTCTCCACAGCACCGCTGAGAGGAAGCTCCCCGGACTCTCCCCTGCTTATACCACGGTAGAGAAGAGGGTTGAAAAGAGAGGGGGGGCACATAATTCGGCGCAAATTACATACAGCAGCGCTACTGGACAAACATTAAGTTACTGTGTTATTCCTGGGTTATATAGCGCTGGGGAGTGTGCTGGCATACTCTCTCTCTGTCTCTCCAAAGGGCCTTGTGGGGAAACTGTCTTCAGAAAAAGTATTCCCTGTGTGTGTGGTGTGTCGGTACACGTGTGTCGACATGTCTGAGGAAGAAGGCTATATTAGAGAGGAGCGGGAGCAAATGAATGTGGTGTCTCCGCTGACACATGATTGGATGGATATGTGGAATGTTTTAAATGCTAGTGTAAACTCATTGTACAAAAGATTAGACAAGGCTGAAGCTTTGGGACAGTCAGGGACTCAACCCATGCCTGATCCTATGTTGCAGGGACTGTCAGGGTCTCATAAGCGCCCACTATCCCAGATTGTTGACACAGATACCGACACGGATTCTGACTCCAGTGTCGATTACGATGATGCAAAGTTACAGCCAAAATTGGCAAAATCCATTCGATATGATTATGGCAATAAAAGATGTTTTGCACATCACAGAGGAACCCCCTGTCCCTGACGAGGGTACATATGTACAAGGGAAAGAAGCCTGAGGTAACCTTTGAGGGGGTCACACGAGCTGAATGAGTTATGTGAAAAAGCTTGGGAATCTCCAGATAAAAGACTGCAGATTTCCAAAAGGATTCTTATGGCGTATCCTATTCCATCAACGGATAGGTTACGATGGAAATCCTCACGTAGGATGGACAAAGCATTAACACGCACAGCTACAGTTGGAAAATCAAATTTTTTACCTTATGTTCCCTCACAGCATAAGAAAGCTCCGCATTATCAAATGCAGTCCTTTCAGTCACAAAGAAACAAGAAAGTGCGAGGTGCGTCCTTTCTTGCCAGAGGTAGGGGCAGAGGAATAAAGCTGCACAACACAGCTAGTTCCCAGGAACAGAAGTCCTCCCCGGCCTCTACAAAATCTACCTCATGACGCTGGGGCTCCACTGGCAGAGTCCGGCCCATGTGATATCATGCAGCTGCTCTGACCACGCCTCCTGTTTCTCCGTTGCCGACCCCATTTTGAAACCGTGCCCCCGCACCGCTCCATCTCCGACTTGGAAATGGAGTGTTGTTGACCCCCCTCCCCCCCCCCCTTCACCAATTCACAGGCAGAGGTGATCACATTATCTGCGGGGTGCCGCAGAAAATGCAGGCGTATGCTCTTAGCAGTTTTTGCAGTTGGATTGCGATCCAACCTGAATCAGGCCCCATTACCTATCACAATGCACTGCGGGTAGTACAAAATGGGGTTAATATAGGAGAAAAAACCCCAGAGCTGTGCTCCTTAACTGTCCCTGGTGGCTAGTGGAGCGGCTGCCCAGTAATCAGTGTCCACGCCAGTGCGCACACGGCCCGCCCCCATCAGCGGCCTCGTGATCCCGGAGGGCGGTGTGTGTGTGACTGACCTTAGGAAGAAACCGGAGCCTCCGCTGCAGTGACCCAGCAACCGGGGCACGGGAGTATACTGCGCCACTGGGAGTGATGGAGCTGCAGTAAAGAGGTCTATTAGACCTAGCCTGCTGCAGCCCTTGTAGATTCTTATAAAAAAAGTTCTTCTTTTCTTGCCAAAATTAATAGCTAAGAATAGGCTGCCTGAGGCAGCCCCCTGTTAAGTGGCCTGCTACTGAAGGCACCAACTACAAACTGAGCTCCCTGTTCATGGAAGCGAGGTTATAGAGGAGGGGGCGCTGAGCATCTTGGGAACAGTCAAAAGCTTTGAGCCTGTTGGTGCCTCAGATCAAGATCCTACTCTGGTGTACATATACAATGTGAATCCTTGTGGAGTCCAGTGTACCCCACAGAAGAAATGAATGCGTCACACCCATTGGCAGCAACATTAGAATAGCTGCTGATGGGCACAATTGAGAAAGGAAGGGGGGAAAACATTTGAATCCAGCACATATATGTAATTTGAATATGTAATTTGTACCTTCCTACTTTAAAATGTAATGGATGAACCTCACCCTGTGAGAACTATCTTCATGATCAAGAGATCTCATATGCAAGATAAGTATGTGTTGGGATAGGGCTGTGGAGGGCGGCTGCTCGGGCACACCCCTGTCAAGTTAAGGAGATTCAACTGAGGAAGCACAAGGGAACTCTCATCTGGGAACAACAACTGCAGGGAGAACACATTTTCAGACGAATGTGGGAGGGCAGAAGGCTGCCTAATACTGAAGCACCCCCAAACAACAAACCAAATGCAACAACTACTGCAAGCATTCCTGGGGGAAGGCCTGCAGCAGATGGATTTGCATATAGTGATGTCATCCAAGCAGTGGGCATAGTTGGCTGCAACCCTCGTCTGCATATGAAAAGAGAAAAGGGTCACGCAGGGCATGGCGGCCTTTGTGGGGTTGCGCTTGGATGACCCCTAAATCGCTTTATACACCCCCACCCCCCATCAGTGTGGGCTCATGTTGGCCATGCCCCAGCCCCTGAAGCATTCAAGCTGATTTCTTGCAGCAGCTGGACCCAGAAACAGCTCCAGAGTTGCTCTACAAGACAAGTAAAAGGGTGTGAGCCCTGCAGCACCACCTGTAGTTTGCATACACACATATATAGGACAGCATCTCTTATATGCCCCAGGGTCAATAAAATAGTATCCTTATCTAGGGTATCCATCCCCTCAGATAAGGTATCCGTCCATGCCGCTACAGCACTACACACCCAGGCCGACGCAATTGCCGGTCTGAGTAAGGTACCTGAATGTGTATAAATGGACTTCAGGGAAATCTCCTGTTTGCGGTCAGCAGACTCTTTGAGGGTAGCCGTATACTGGGACGGGAGGGCTACCTTCTTGGATAAGCGTGTTAATGCTTTGTCCACCCTAGGGGAGGATTCCCATCGTAACCTATCCATTGATGGGAAAGGATACGCCATAAGAATCCTTTTGGAAATCTGCAGTCTTTTATCTGGAGATTCCCAAGCTTTTTCACATAACTCGTTCAGCTCGTGTGACCCCCTCAAAGGTTACCTCAGGCTTTTTCACCTTGTACATATGTACCCTCTTGTCAGGGACAGGGGGTTCCTCTCTGATGTGCAAAACATCTTTTATTGCCATAATCATATATCGAATGGATTTTGCCAATTTTGGCTGTAACTTTGCATCATCGTAATCGACACTGGAGTCAGAATCCGTGTCTGTATCTGTGTCAACAATCTGGGATAGTGGGCGCTTATGAGACCCTGACAGTCCCTGCAACATAGGATCAGGCATGGGTTGAGACCCTGACTGTCCCAAAGCTTCAGCCTTGTCTAATCTTTTGTGCAATGAGTTTACACTAGCATTTAAAACATTCCACATATCCATCCAATCAGCTGTCGGCGGAGACACCACATTCATTTGCTCCTGCTCCTCTCTAATATAGCCTTCTTCCTCAGACATGTCGACACTAGAGATGAGCGGGTTCGGTTTCTCTGAATCCGAACCCGCACGAACTTCATGTTTTTTTTCACGGGTCCGAGCGACTCGGATCTTCCCGCCTTGCTCGGTTAACCCGAGCGCGCCCGAACGTCATCATGACGCTGTCGGATTCTCGCGAGGCTCGGATTCTATCGCGAGACTCGGATTCTATATAAGGAGCCGCGCGTCGCCGCCATTTTCACACGTGCATTGAGATTGATAGGGAGAGGACGTGGCTGGCGTCCTCTCCATTTAGATTAGGAGAGAGAGAGAGAGATTGACCTGAGGCTGATACTGTAGAAGAGAGTGCAGAGTTTAGTGACTGACCACCAGCAGTGCAGTTGTTTTATTTAATATATCCGTTCTCTGCCTGAAAAAAACGGTACACACAGTGACTCAGTCACATACCATATCTGTGTGCACTGCTCAGCCCAGTGTGCTGCATGCCTGCATCATCTATGTATATATTATATATCTGACTGTGCTCAGCTCACACAGCTTATAATTGTGGGGGAGACTGGGGAGCACTGCAGTGCCAGTTATAGGTTATAGCAGGAGCCAGGAGTACAAGACAGTCACATACCATATCTGTGTGCACTGCTCAGCCCAGTGTGCTGCATCATCTATGTATATATTATATATCTGACTGTGCTCAGCTCACACAGCTTATAATTGTGGGGGAGACTGGGGAGCACTGCAGTGCCAGTTATAGGTTATAGCAGGAGCCAGGAGTACATATTATATTAAAATTAAACAGTGCACACTTTTGCTGCAGGAGTGCCACTGCCAGTGTGACTGACCAGTGACCTGACCACACTGACCACCAGTATAGTTAGTAGTATACTATATTGTGATTGCCTGAAAAAGTTAAACACTCGTCGTGTGACTTCACTTGTGTGGTGTTTTTTTTTTTATTCTATAAAAAACTCATTCTGCTGACAGACAGTGTCCAGCAGGTCCGTCATTATATAATATATATACCTGTCCGGCTGCAGTAGTGATATATATATATTTTTTATATCATTATTTATCATCCAGTCGCAGCAGACACAGTACGGTAGTTCACGGCTGTAGCTACCTCTGTGTCGGCACTCGGCAGTCCATCCATAATTGTATACCACCTACCCGTGGTTTTTTTTTCTTTCTTCTTTATACATACATACTACTACATCTCTTTATCAACCAGTCTATATTAGCAGCAGACACAGTACAGTACGGTAGTTCACGGCTGTGGCTACCTCTGTGTCGGCACTCGGCAGTCCGTCCATAATTGTATACCACCTAACCGTGGTTTTTTTTTCTTTCTTCTTTATACATACATACTACGACATCTCTTTATCAACCAGTCTATATTAGCAGCAGACACAGTACAGTACGGTAGTTCACGGCTGTGGCTACCTCTGTGTCGGCACTCGGCAGTCCGTCCATAATTGTATACCACCTAACCGTGGTTTTTTTTCTTTCTTCTTCATACATACATACTACGACATCTCTTTATCAACCAGTCTATATTAGCAGCAGACACAGTACAGTACGGTAGTTCACGGCTGTGGCTACCTCTGTGTCAGCACTCGGCAGTCCGTCCATAATTGTATACCACCTACCCGTGGTTTTTTTTTCTTTCTTCTTTATACATACATACTACTACATCTCTTTATCAACCAGTCTATATTAGCAGCAGACACAGTACAGTACGGTAGTTCACGGCTGTGGCTACCTCTGTGTCGGCACTCGGCAGTCCGTCCATAATTGTATACCACCTACCCGTGTTTTTTTTTTCTTTCTTCTTCATACATACATACTACGACATCTCTTTATCAACCAGTCTATATTAGCAGCAGACACAGTACAGTACGGTAGTTCACGGCTGTGGCTACCTCTGTGTCGGCACTCGGCAGTCCGTCCATAATTGTATACCACCTAACCGTGGTTTTTTTTTCTTTCTTCTTCATACATACATACTACGACATCTCTTTATCAACCAGTCTATATTAGCAGCAGACACAGTACGGTAGTTCACGGCTGTAGCTACCTCTGTGTCGGCACTCGGCAGTCCGTCCATAATTGTATACTAGTATCCATCCATCTCCATTGTTTACCTGAGGTGCCTTTTAGTTGTGCCTATTAAAATATGGAGAACAAAAATGTTGAGGTTCCAAAATTAGGGAAAGATCAAGATCCACTTCCACCTCGTGCTGAAGCTGCTGCCACTAGTCATGGCCGAGACGATGAAATGCCAGCAACGTCGTCTGCCAAGGCCGATGCCCAATGTCATAGTACAGAGCATGTCAAATCCAAAACACCAAATATCAGTAAAAAAAGGACTCCAAAACCTAAAATAAAATTGTCGGAGGAGAAGCGTAAACTTGCCAATATGCAATTTACCACACGGAGTGGCAAGGAACGGCTGAGGCCCTGGCCTATGTTCATGGCTAGTGGTTCAGCTTCACATGAGGATGGAGGCACTCAGCCTCTCGCTAGAAAAATGAAAAGACTCAAGCTGGCAAAAGCAGTAGCACCGCAAAGAACTGTGCGTTCTTCGAAATCCCAAATCCACAAGGAGAGTCCAATTGAGTCGGTTGCGATGCCTGACCTTCCCAACACTGGACGTGAAGAGCATGCGCCTTCCACCATTTGCACGCCCCCTGCAAGTGCTGGAAGGAGCACCCGCAGTCCAGTTCCTGATAGTCAGATTGAAGATGTCAGTGTTGAAGTACACCAGGATGAGGAGGATATGGGTGTTGCTGGCGCTGGGGAGGAAATTGACCAGGAGGATTCTGATGGTGAGGTGGTTTGTTTAAGTCAGGCACCCGGGGAGACACATGTTGTCCGTGGGAGGAATATGGCCGTTGACATGCCTGGTGAAAATACCAAAAAAATCAGCTCTTCGGTGTGGAACTATTTCAACAGAAATGCGGACAACAGGTGTCAAGCCGTGTGTTCCCTTTGTCAAGCTGTAATAAGTAGGGGTAAGGACGTTAACCACCTCGGAACATCCTCCCTTATACGTCACCTGCAGCGCATTCATAATAAGTCAGTGACAAGTTCAAAAACTTTGGGTGACAGCGGAAGCAGTCCACTGACCAGTAAATCCCTTCCTCTTGTAACCAAGCTCACTCAAACCACCCCACCAACTCCCTCAGTGTCAATTTCCTCCTTCCCCAGGAATGCCAATAGTCCTGCAGGCAATGTCACTGGCAATTCTGACGAGTCCTCTCCTGCCTGGGATTCCTCCGATGCATCCTTGCGTGTAACGCCTACTGCTGCTGGCGCTGCTGTTGTTGCTGCTGGGAGTCGATGGTCATCCCAGAGGGGAAGTCGTAAGCCCACTTGTACTACTTCCAGTAAGCAATTGACTGTTCAACAGTCCTTTGCGAGTTGGATGAAATATCACAGCAGTCATCCTGCTGCAAAGCGGATAACTGAGGCCTTGACAACTATGTTGGTGTTAGACGTGCGTCCGGTATCCGCCGTTAGTTCACAGGGAACTAGACAATTTATTGAGTCAGTGTGCCCCCGTTACCAAATACCATCTAGGTTCCACTTCTCTAGGCAGGCGATACCGAGAATGTACACGGACGTCAGAAAAAGACTCACCAGTGTCCTAAAAAATGCAGTTGTACCCAATGTCCACTTAACCACGGACATGTGGACAAGTGGAGCAGGGCAGGGTCAGGACTATATGACTGTGACAGCCCACTGGGTAGATGTATGGACTCCCGCCGCAAGAACAGCAGCGACGGCACCAGTAGCAGCATCTCGCAAACGCCAACTCTTTCCTAGGCAGGCTACGCTTTGTATCACCGGTTTCCAGAATACGCACACAGCTGAAAACCTCTTACGGCAACTGAGGAAGATCATCGCGGAATGGCTTACCCCAATTGGACTCTCCTGTGGATTTGTGGCATCGGACAACGCCAGCAATATTGTGTGTGCATTAAATATGGGCAAATTCCAGCACGTCCCATGTTTTGCACATACCTTGAATTTGGTGGTGCAGAATTTTTTAAAAAACGACAGGGGCGTGCAAGAGATGCTGTCGGTGGCCAGAAAAATTGCGGGACACTTTCGGCGTACAGGCACCACGTACAGAAGACTGGAGCACCACCAAAAACTACTGAACCTGCCCTGCCATCATCTGAAGCAAGAAGTGGTAACGAGGTGGAATTCAACCCTCTATATGCTTCAGAGGTTGGAGGAGCAGCAAAAGGCCATTCAAGCCTATACAATTGAGCACGATATAGGAGGTGGAATGCACCTGTCTCAAGTGCAGTGGAGAATGATTTCAACGTTGTGCAAGGTTCTGATGCCCTTTGAACTTGCCACACGTGAAGTCAGTTCAGACACTGCCAGCCTGAGTCAGGTCATTCCCCTCATCAGGCTTTTGCAGAAGAAGCTGGAGACATTGAAGGAGGAGCTAACACGGAGCGATTCCGCTAGGCATGTGGGACTTGTGGATGCAGCCCTTAATTCGCTTAACAAGGATTCACGGGTGGTCAATCTGTTGAAATCAGAGCACTACATTTTGGCCACCGTGCTCGATCCTAGATTTAAAGCCTACCTTGGATCTCTCTTTCCGGCAGACACAAGTCTGCTGGGGTTGAAAGACCTGCTGGTGACAAAATTGTCAAGTCAAGCGGAACGCGACCTGTCAACATCTCCTCCTTCACATTCTCCCGCAACTGGGGGTGCGAGGAAAAGGCTCAGAATTCCGAGCCCACCCGCTGGCGGTGATGCAGGGCAGTCTGGAGCGACTGCTGATGCTGACATCTGGTCCGGACTGAAGGACCTGACAACGATTACGGACATGTCGTCTACTGTCACTGCATATGATTCTCTCACCATTGAAAGAATGGTGGAGGATTATATGAGTGACCGCATCCAAGTAGGCACGTCACACAGTCCATACTTATACTGGCAGGAAAAAGAGGCAATTTGGAGGCCATTGCACAAACTGGCTTTATTCTACCTAAGTTGCCCTCCCACAAGTGTGTACTCCGAAAGAGTGTTTAGTGCCGCCGCTCACCTTGTCAGCAATCGGCGTACGAGGTTACATCCAGAAAATGTGGAGAAGATGATGTTCATTAAAATTAATTATAATCAATTCCTCCGCGGAGACATTGACCAGCAGCAATTGCCTCCACAAAGTACACAGGGAGCTGAGATGGTGGATTCCAGTGGGGACGAATTGATAATCTGTGAGGAGGGGGATGTACACGGTGATATATCGGAGGGTGATGATGAGGTGGACATCTTGCCTCTGTAGAGCCAGTTTGTGCAAGGAGAGATTAATTGCTTCTTTTTTTTGGGGGGTCCAAACCAACCCGTCATATCAGTCACAGTCGTGTGGCAGACCCTGTCACTGAAATGATGGGTTGGTTAAAGTGTGCATGTCCTGTTTTGTTTATACAACATAAGGGTGGGTGGGAGGGCCCAAGGACAATTCCATCTTGCACCTCTTTTTTCTTTTATTTTTCTTTGCGTCATGTGCTGTTTGGGGAGGGTTTTTTGGAAGGGACATCCTGCGTGACACTGCAGTGCCACTCCTAAATGGGCCCGGTGTTTGTGTCGGCCACTAGGGTCGCTAATCTTACTCACACAGTCAGCTACCTCATTGCGCCTCTTTTTTTCTTTGCGTCATGTGCTGATTGGGGAGGGTTTTTTGGAAGGGACATCCTGCGTGACACTGCAGTGCCACTCCTAAATGGGCCCGGTGTTTGTGTCGGCCACTAGGGTCGCTAATCTTACTCACACAGTCAGCTACCTCATTGCGCCTCTTTTTTTCTTTGCGTCATGTGCTGATTGGGGAGGGTTTTTTGGAAGGGACATCCTGCGTGACACTGCAGTGCCACTCCTAAATGGGCCCGGTGTTTGTGTCGGCCACTAGGGTCGCTAATCTTACTCACACAGTCAGCTACCTCATTGCGCCTCTTTTTTTCTTTGTGTCATGTGCTGATTGGGGAGGGTTTTTTGGAAGGGACATCCTGCGTGACACTGCAGTGCCACTCCTAAATGGGCCCGGTGTTTGTGTCGGCCACTAGGGTCGCTAATCTTACTCACACAGTCAGCTACCTCATTGCGCCTCTTTTTTTCTTTGCGTCATGTGCTGATTGGGGAGGGTTTTTTGGAAGGGACATCCTGCGTGACACTGCAGTGCCACTCCTAAATGGGCCCGGTGTTTGTGTCGGCCACTAGGGTCGCTAATCTTACTCACACAGTCAGCTACCTCATTGCGCCTCTTTTTTTCTTTGCGTCATGTGCTGATTGGGGAGGGTTTTTTGGAAGGGACATCCTGCGTGACACTGCAGTGCCACTCCTAAATGGGCCCGGTGTTTGTGTCGGCCACTAGGGTCGCTAATCTTACTCACACAGTCAGCTACCTCATTGCGCCTCTTTTTTTCTTTGCGTCATGTGCTGATTGGGGAGGGTTTTTTGGAAGGGACATCCTGCGTGACACTGCAGTGCCACTCCTAAATGGGCCCGGTGTTTGTGTCGGCCACTAGGGTCGCTAATCTTACTCACACAGTCAGCTACCTCATTGCGCCTCTTTTTTTCTTTGCGTCATGTGCTGATTGGGGAGGGTTTTTTGGAAGGGACATCCTGCGTGACACTGCAGTGCCACTCCTAAATGGGCCCGGTGTTTGTGTCGGCCACTAGGGTCGCTTATCTTACTCACACAGTCAGCTACCTCATTGCGCCTCTTTTTTTCTTTGCGTCATGTGCTGATTGGGGAGGGTTTTTTGGAAGGGACATCCTGCGTGACACTGCAGTGCCACTCCTAGATGGGCCAGGTGTTTGTGTCGGCCACTAGTGTCGCTTAGCTTAGTCATCCAGTGACCTTGGTGCAAATTTTAGGACTAAAAATAATATTGTGAGGTGTGAGGTATTCAGAATAGACTGAAAATGAGTGGAAATTATGGTTTTTGAGGTTAATAATAATATGGGATCAAAATGACCCCAAAATTCTATGATTTAAGCTGTTTTTTAGTGTTTTTTTAAAAAAACACCCGAATCCAAAACACACCCGAATCCGACAAAAAAAATTCGGTGAGGTTTTGCCAAAACGCGGTCGAACCCAAAACACGGCCGCGGAACCGAACCCAAAACCAAAACACAAAACCCGAAAAATTTCAGGCGCTCATCTCTAGTCGACACACGTGTACCGACACACCACACACACAGGGAATGCTTTTTCTGAAGACAGTTTCCCCACAAGGCCCTTTGGAGAGACAGAGAGAGAGTATGCCAGCACACACCCCAGCGCTATATAACCCAGGAATACACAGTAACTTAATGTTTGCCCAGTAGTACTGCTGTATGTAATTTGCGCCAAATTATGTTCCCCCCCCCCCCCCCCCCTCTTTTCAACTCTCTTGTCTACCGTGGTATAAGCAGGGGAGAGTCCGGGGAGCTTCCTCTCAGCGGTGCTGTGAAGAAAAAATGGCGCTGGTGAGTGCTGAGGGAGAAGCCCCGCACCCTCGGCGGCAGGCTTCTGTCCCGCTTAAACTGTAAAATTGGCGGGGGCTCATACATATATACAGTGCCCCGCTGTATATGTGTTATATTTTTGCCAAAAAGAGGTTTATATTGCTGCCCAGGGTGCCCCCCCCCCCTGCGCCCTGCACCCTTACAGTGACCGGAGTGTGTGAGGTGTATGGGAGCAATGGCGCACAGCTGCAGTGCTGTGCGTTACTTCAGTGAAGATCATGAAGTCTTCTGCCGCCTCTGAAGTCTTCTTTTCTTCTCATACTCACCCGGCTTCTATCTTCCGGCTCTGCAAGGGGGACGGAGGCGCGGCTCTGGGACGGACGGCGAGGGTGAGATCCTGCGTACCAATCCCTCTGGAGCTAATGGTGTCCAGTAGCCTAAGAAGCTGGACCTTGCAACTCAGAGAGTAGGGCTGCTTCTCTCCCCTCAGTCCCTCGATGAGGGAGTCTGTTGCCAGCAGTGCTCCCTGAAAATTAAAAACCTAACAAAATACTTTCTGTCAGAAAGCTCAGGAGAGCTCCTGAAAAGCACCCAGTCTCCACTGGGCACAGTATCAAACTGAGGTCTGGAGGAGGGGCATAGAGGGAGGAGCCAGTGCACACCCAGAACTAAAGTCTTTCTTAAAGTACCCATGTCTCCTGCGGAGCCTATCTATCCCCATGGTCCTTACGGAGTCCCCAGCATCCTCTAGGACGTTAGAGAAAATAGGATTTTAATACCTACCGGTAAATCCTTTTCTCTTAGTCCGTAGAGGATGCAGGGCACCCGTCCCAGTGCGTACTGTGTCTGCAGTTATTAAATGGCCCTTATGTCCAGAACATTTATGTGGAGAAAACTTTCCTGACTTGACCATCTTCCTTGGATGTTTTCCCCCTGTGTGACTGCTCCCCAGCCTCGGAGGGTTGCATCCATGGTCCCTAGGATCCAGTCCTGGATCCCGAACCATCGCCCCTCTAGGAGGTGAGAACTGTGCAGCCACCAATGGAGTAAGATTCTGGTCTTGGAAGACAGGATTATCCTCCGGTGCATGTGTAGGTGGGATCCGGACCACTTGTCCAACAGGTCCCACTGGAACACTCTGGCATGGAACCTGCCAAACTGAATGGCCTCGTAGGCCGCAACCATCTTCCCCAGCAACAGAATGCATTGATGGATTAACACTCTTGCTGGTTTCAGAATTTGTTTGACCAGACTCTGGAACTCCATAGCCTTTCCACTGGAAGAAAGCCTCTTCTGTGTCCAGTATGACTCCCAGAAACAACAACCGCGTCATTGGGACCAACTGCGATTTTGGCAAGTTTAGGAGCCAACCATGTTGTTGAAGAACTGTCAGGGAGAGTAGATGTTTTGCACCAACTGGTCCCTGGATCTCGCCTTTATCAGGAGATCATCCAAGTACGGCATAATTGTGACTCCTTGCTTGCGAAGGAGAACCATCATTTCCACCATCACCCTGGTGAAAATCCTCGGAGCCGTGGACAGACCAAACGGCAACGTCTGAAATTGGTAATGACAATCCTGAATTGCAAACCTCAGGTAGCTTGATGCAGTGGCTAAACGGGAACATGTAATTAGGCATCCTTATGTCTACCAAAACCATGAAATCTCCTTCCTCCGGACTGGAGATCCCTACCCTGAGAGATTCCATCTTGAAATTGAATTTCTTTAGGTAGAAATTGAGGGATTTCAGATTTAAGATTGGTCTGACTGAGCCGTCCGGCTTCGGGAGCACGAAGAGGCTTGAATAAAAACCTTCTCCCTGCTGACTAAGGCCGATTTGAACAATCGGTGAGGGGGAACGTCTTGAAACCCCAGTTTGTACCCTTGTGACACTATTTGTAAAACCCACGAGTCCAGGTCCAAATTAATCCAGAACTGACTGAAGTGTTTTAGACGTGCCCCCACTGGTGTGGGCTCCTGCAAGAGAGCCCCAGCGTCATGCAGTGGATTTGGCAGAAGCAGAGGACGATCTCTGCTCCTGCGATCTTGAAGAGGCTACAGACCTCTTCCCTCTTCTCCTTCCTCTACCTGCAAAGAAAGGGGAATCTTAACTTCTTGCATATCTATTGGGACAAAATGACTGCGTTAGACAATGATGCGTCTTCATCCGTTGAGAGGGAACATAGGGCAAGAAGGTTGACTTACCTGCGGGAGCTGCCGAGATCAAATTAACTAGGCCGTTGCCAAACAAGGCTTCACCTTCATAGGGAAGAGACTCCCTTTCTTCTTGGAGTCAGCATCAGCATTCCCTTGGTGAATCCACAATGCCCTCCTATCCGAGACTGCCATGAAATTGGCCCGTGAACTCAAGAGTCCTATATCCCTTGCAGTCGTAAGTATGCTGCAGTGTCCTTGATATGATCCAACGTAAGGAGTATCCCATCTCTCCAAGATATCTATATCGGAAGACAAGGTATTCGACCAATTCTTGAATACTACTACTCACCCATGCGCATGTAATGGCAGGTCTAAGTAATGTACCCGTGGTTACATAACTAGAAATAATGTAGCTTCCTGCATACGATCCGCTGGATTTGTGACAGGGCCCCGTGCAGAACAGGGGGTGACTCCCACTTTATTCTGTCCGCAGCAGGAAATGAATAAACAATCGGAAACCTTTTTGGGATTTGAAACCATCTTGTCGAGCTGGCCCAGACTTTCTCAAACAGAGATGGAGGAACGTTACATCAGCTTTCATTATATATCTATATATACATACATATAGACCCCTTTGTCAGGAACAGCAGGGTCCTCAGTGATGTTAATATGTCCTTAATATCCACAATCATGTACTGAATGCTCCTTGCCAATATTGGATCTAATCAGGAAATATTATGGTCGACATAGGAATCAGTATCCGAGTCAGTATCAGTGTGTAGTAACATTTTTGCGGGCCTGAGGGAAAAGAAGCATAGCCATGAACATCACATCTATTCTCTACGTCTGTGTCTGGGACACAGATTTATCCAACCTCACTCTGATATTATTGAAACTTTCACCCAGTCAGTTATTGGTGGTGCCAACAGGGCCACCATCATATGTCTGCATTCCTAATATAGTTTCCTCTTGGGAAAAACATTCAGCCACCGACATGTTGACACACATGTACCAAGTACCCACAGACACATCGGCTTATGGGGGATAGACCTACAGTAAATCTGTCAGAGGGACAGAGAGGATTTTTTAGCTCACAACCCAGCGCCAAAAGTACACAGTCTGGGAAATAATAAACTCTATAGTGATAGACTTGTAACGCTCTATAGATGTGCTGGTGAGGTGAGGAAGAAGCCCCGCCGCTGTAATGGCACGCTTCTGTCCCGCTCAGAAACGAATAATTAATTACGCTGGCGGGGTAAGGACAGTGCCCAGGCACTAATGTCCACTTTTGCCAGCCTTTTGTGAGGAATTTATGCTGCCCAGGGTGCCCCCCCCCCACCCACCCACATGCCCTGCACCCTGCAGTGCCTGTGTTTGTGTGGAAGCATGGCGCACAGCATTCCGCTCGCTGCGTGGTACCTCAGAATGCCGTCACTGGAGAAGAAGTCTTCTGTTCTTCTGCTACTCGCCTGTCTTTTGACTTCTGGCTCTGTAAGGGGGTGATGGCAGGCTACGGGAGTGGGCATCTAGGCGTACCCAGCGATCAGCACCCTCAGGAGCTAATGGTGTCCTGTCAGCCAGAAGCAGAGCCATTGAACTCACTAGAAGTTGGTCATACTTCTCTCCCCTAAGTTCCACGAAGCAGGGAGACTGTTGCCAGCAGCCTCCCTGAAAATAAGAAAAACGAACATAAGTATTTTCAGAGAAACTCAGTAGAGCTCCCCTGTAGTGCATCCAGTCTCACTGGGCACAATTCTAAAACTGGAGTCTGGAGGAGGGGCATAGAGGGAGGAGACAGTTCACACCCTTTGAAAGTCTTAAAGTGCCCATGTCTCCTGCGGATCCCGTCTATACCCCATGGTTCTTAATGTGATCCCAGCATCCTCTAGGACGTATGAGAAAACAAATAACGCACACACGAGGAGGAGAGAACAAAGGAAGCTATAAGGAGGGGAGGGGAGGGGAGGGGGGGGGGGGGAGGTAAGGTAGTAAAGGGATATTGGATAAACTACAACCTTATACATATTCATTAATGTACCAGTAGTTAGAAGTAGAAGAGCTCTAACAGAAACCACAAAGCTTATCTAAAGCCACACCACACTGGATATGCCCAATCTCATTTGATCTTTGAAGCAAAGCAGTATTGGACTTTGTTACTACCAAGCAGTCTCCCATCCATGTATTATCAGATTCTTTAGGTGTTTTTAAACTACCAACACCCTTTTCTTGGTACTGTACATTTAATTTTTACACATTCTTTTATGTACCAGAAGTTAGAAGTAGAAGAGCTCTAACAGAAACCACGAGCTCATCTACAGCCACAGCACACTGGATTTGCCCAATCTCTCCTGATCATGGAAGCTGAGCAGTGTTGGTCCTGGTTTTAGTACTTGGATGGGAGACCACCAGGAAATACCAGGAGCTGTGTGTATTTTTACAATACCAACACCGTTCTCTTGATGCATTCCATTTTGAAACATTGGGGCAGATCTATTAAGCCTGGTGAACTGATAAAGTGCAAGGTGATAAAGTACCAGCCAGTCAGCTCCTAACTGTCATTTTTCAAACCCAGCCTGTGACATGGCAATTAGGAGCTGATTGGCTGGTACTTTATCACCATGCAAATTATCATTTCACCAGGTTTAATAAATCGTCCGCTTATTCATTTATGTACGAGTAGTTAGAAGTAGAAGAACTCTAACAGAAACCACTAAGCTCATCTACAGCCACACCACACTGTATATGCCCAATATCACCTAATCTTAGGCCTGGTTTGTTCTTGGATGTGAGACCACCTGGGAATACCAGGTGCTGTAGGTAGTTTTATACTACCAACACCGTTCTCTTGATGCATTCTATTTTGAAACTTATTCATTGATGTAGAAGTTAGAAACCGCAAAAATCATCTACAGCCGCATCACACTGGATATGTCCAATCCAGTGGCGTAACTAGAAATTTTTCTCCCCCAAGCCAAAAAATTCTTCGGCGCCCCCCCCCCCCTTCATGCTCCATAATTGGGAGCAAGAAAGGGATAAATATGCGCGCGCCTAAGGCGCGCGCGTCAAAAAAGGGGCGTGGTTTTGTTGGAGTGGGCGTGGTTTCGCATAAAGGGGTGTGGCATTGCTGGAAAAGACTACCTTATACCCCAGTTTTGCAACCTGCACGCCCATACGTTGGCCACCACAGGAAAGAAAAATAATCCTGATTCATGCCCCTTACATTATTTGTCATTTTTCCTCCTTATAGTAATGCCCAGTATACATTATGCCACATACTGCAATGGCCCTTAGACATTATGCCGCACACAATAATGCACGACACAATATGCACACACTGTAATGCCCCCGACACATTATGCGGTTTTAAAAATACGGGGGATCCCCTGTCCGTTTTTCCCCCGGATTTTTAGAACCAGGACCGGCTCGAAGAGCCCGAGGCTGGTTATGCTTTGGAGGGGGGACCCCACGCAATTTTTCTTTTCCGGGTTTTTCACATTCCATTTAAAAAAAATAAAAAATAATAATCTTTTAAAAAATATATAAATAATACTTGTGCCTCCAAAAAAGACAAACCAAGTACCTAATCCCTTCTAATATAAATAGATATGCTATTACCCCAAAAAAATATTATTTTTTATTAGATTCCGCCTGCAAAGTGTGGCGGATTGAAAATGACGAATTTACTGTTTAAAAGCACTGTTGTCGAATTTACAAACTTCAATTGAATATACTTTTGTTGAATTGCCGCATTTGTACCATTGCAGAAAAGTCGAATTTGTCAAATGTCGAATTTTAAAAAGTCGAATTTTGAAAGGATGCAAGAATAGGCCCCGCCCCCTTCTTCACATCAGCCGTCCCCTTCTACCCCTGTACCTTGCTCTCTCCTGTCTGTGCTCTCTCCCGTCTGTAGGACTAGGCCCCGCCCCCTTCTTACCCTCCAGTGACTGCTCTCTCCTGACAAGTGGACCAGGCCTGCCCCCTACACGCTGCTGGTGTCTTCATTGTTACTTGGTCTGGAGCTCCGTTGGGGAGAGAACTCACGTGAGCTCATTAAGAATGAGGAACTGGGATGTTTTAATTTTATTGTGAGTAGTGTAGTGTGGTGATGTAGTATGTTGTATGGGGGGTATAGTGTAACTATGAAGTGCAGCATATGGGAGGGCTATAGCATAGTGATGTAGTGTGGCATATGGGGGGTGGTAGCGCATAGGCGTGCGTACAGGGGGTGCCTGGTGCGCACAGGCACTCCCTAATGTCCAGCACCGCTGCACGCCACGCTTGCTGTGGCACAGTGATCGCTGAGTGTGTGATCGGTGGAGCCTAGCCTGTAGCTCATTTCCGTACCTCCCACCACCGCTGCGCCCGCCCCCCCTCTGCCTGCTGCTAATACTATGCTGAGTGCATTCGTCGGCGGCCTCACTGGGGGGACTGGTGTCACCTTGCAATGTGACGTGGTGATGTCCGCCTATGCTCTCCTCCCGCCCACCCGTGCTTTCCTCCCGCTGCGGTCTCTCAGTCCTAGTGTGCCGCGGCTGCCACACCACTGGCAGTGTTCCTCTAGGGGGGACTGGGAGCCGCCGGCAGACACATTCTGCTGAGACTTACTTGTCAGTGCGGGTTCCGGATGGCAGGCGGCGGGTGGGAGGGCAGACGGGGAGCAGGTGTCACAAGGAGTGTGTGGGTAACTAATTCACAATACTTCCGCTCAACGTGGCACTGCTGGTCCTTCATCTCCCATGTCTCTTCACCAGGTGGCGGGCGGCCCGGAAATTAAGTGATGTGTTGTGCAGCAGTCAGTGTGAAGTGACTGTGAGTAACACTGATGGTGCTGATGATGCTGCTGCAGAATCGGGAAGCAATTAATTCATAAATATAATGTACTCAGTGTATTATACATACATAAACATGTACATACGTGTATTTGTGTATACATGTATATACATGAGTGTGTGTGCATATATATATATATATATACATACAGCCAGTTCCCAGGAACAAAAGTCCTCCCCCGCTTCCGCTAAGTCCACAGCATGACGCTGGGGCTCCACTGGTGGAGCCAGATGCAGTGGGGGCCCGTCTCAAGTGCTTCAGCAATCAGTGGGCTTGCTCACAGGTGGATCCCTGGATTCTACAAGTAGTGTCTCAGGGATTCAAGCTGGAATTCGAGACGTCTCCCCCTCGCCGTTTCCTAAAATCTGCCTTGCCAACATCTCCCTTGGACAGGGAGGCTGTGATAGAGGCAAATTCACAAGCTGTATTTGCAGCAGGTGATAGTCAAGGTACCCCTCCTTCAACAAGGAAGGGGTTACTATTCCACGATGTTTGTGGTACCGAAACCGGACGGTTCGGTGAGACCCATTTTAAATTTTAAATCTTTGAACACGTATATAAAACGGTTCAAGTTCAAGATGGAATCGCTCAGGGTGGTTATCTCAAGCCTGGAGGAAGGGGATTACATGGTATCACTGGACATCAAGGATGCTTACCTGCATGTCCCCATTTACTCTCCTCACCAGGAGTACCTCAGATTTGTGGTACAGGACTGTCATTCTGCGGCGGGACTGCCGCATTCTAGATCAGTAAAAGCCCATTCCACGAGGAAGGTGGGCTCTTCTTGGGCGGCTGCCCGAGGGGTCTCTGCTTTACAACTTTGCCGAGCTGCTACTTGGTCGGGGTCAAACACATTTGCAAGATTTTACAAGTTTGACACCCTGGCTGAGGAGGACCTAGAGTTCGCTCATTTGGTGCTGCAGAGTCATCCGCACTCTCCCTCCCGTTTGGGAGCTTTGATATAATCCCCATGGTCCTTACGGAGTCCCAGCATCCACTTAGGACGTCAGAGAAAATAAGATTTTACTCACCGGTAAATCTATTTCTCGTAGTCCGTAGTGGATGCTGGGCGCCCATCCCAAGTACTTGTACATAGTTATTGTTAACAAAAGGGTTATTGTTGAGAGCCATCTGTGCAGAGGCTCCGTTGTTGTCATACTGTTAACTGGGTATAATATCACGAGTTGTACGGTGTGATTGGTGTGGCTGGTATGAGTCTTACCCGGGATTCAAAATCCTTCCTTAGTGTCAGCTCTTCCGGGCACAGTATCCTAACTGAGGTCTGGAGGAGGGTCATAGGGGGAGGAGCCAGTGCACACCAGGTAGTCCTAAAGCTCTCTTTAGTTGTGCCAAGTCTCCTGCGGAGCCGCTATTCCCCATGGTCCTTACGGAGTCCCAGCATCCACTACGGACTACGAGAAATAGATTTACCGGTGAGTAAAATCTTATTATATATATATATATATATATATATATATATATGACTTGGGGTTTGTTTTATTAGATAGAGCATGTCCCTGTGAAGTGCCTTTTGGGGTTGTGGTTTTTCAGAAAGTTACAGGTTTTTTTTAATTAAGAGAAATATGCCCCATTATAGAGATCGGGCATTTCAATTTGTTGCGCCTGCGCAGTGGCCGCCAGCAGGGGGTGTACTAGAGTGCCTTCTCTTGAGAGCCGCAATATGGCCGCCTTCTCCCCGGTTATTCTGTAAATAGGAAAATAACCTCACAGGTTCACATAGGGCAGAGTTGCCACTACTAGTGCAGGGCTGTAACTTACAGTACTAAGGAAAAGCCATATACTAAAGCGGCACGGTGACCTCACCCCTCTCAGAGACACCAGGGCGCAGCACACTGGTACACACACCTGTTAGCTCAGGGCAGCACTATAGGACCCTCCTGTAATGCTGTGCTGGCGGCGTGTAGTGATCAGGGCACTGGGAGACTGGCTGGCTGGTCTCCGTCTCTGCTGCCTATAGAACTTCCACCTCTGTTATATATCAGGGCTGCTCTCCTGTTATGATTCCAATACTCTGGTCTGGGGATATCTTATAGCAAGGACCTGAGTACTGGAACGTAATGCTTGGAAAGGGAGTGGGAACGGGAATAGCCCCTGGCGCCCTATCTCCGTTGTCTCGCCCGTGCTGTCAGAAATCTCTTGCGAGACTATGGTTGCTTGGGCCCATGGCAGCCGCGTTTGAAGGGCGGATTACGTCTGCCCAACTCCGATGCCCCCTCAGGTCTTAATGGGAGACAAAGAGAAATCCGAGACAGGGTGATAACAAGGGGCCCTCTACTAAACAACAAAGCCAGGGGCTCAAAACTAACTTTAAACTAGAGTATGTGCGGAAAACCGCCAGGGAAAAGGACAACCAAAATACCCACTTGTCCACTCTTCTACCCGGCACCGGCGAGTTCCGGAGAGGAGTGTGGGAGCGTAAACCTCCGCAAATGCACCAACACAGAATACAAAATAAAGCGGCCTAGGCCGCAGCACGCGGCAGAGCCGCCACTCACGAAAATCACACGAGATCCTCTAGCGACTGTTGCGGGTAAATGAGGACTGGAAGACTCCTTGGGAAGAGATGACAACACTAAGATTCAGGAACTCTGAGGACAGGAATGACCGGACACAGCAGAACTGGAACAGACGTCAGCAAACCAAAGCAGCATGCAGGAAGCTATTACCGGCGTCTGTGTGAAGCACTGAGAAGGTATTTAGCAGGGAGTCCTTCAATCAGTAGTTCAGAGCCTGATTAGCACAATGCCGTGCAGCTGCCTTGCTGCACGAACAGAAGACAAGTGTGTGTGTGTTTTTCACTTGATTGACCCTGCAAGGGGAGCGCAGTCCGTCCGTGGCGTCCCCGTTGCTAGGGTCCAGGCGGCTCAGCGCGCCCGGCGTCCTAGCGTTGCTAGGGAGCCGGCGGCTAGCACGCTCGGCGTCCCTAGTTGCTAGGCGCCGGGCCGCGAGGACATCGCGGACCACGGCGCCTAACACCTGTGTGTTCTCTTCCTCTCCTACCTCACACTGGAACTGGCCGCCCAGAGAACGAGAGGGCAGCGGCTGACATCAGAGAGGGTGCAGCAATCTGTGTGGGCAGAGCCCCTCACAGCAAGGTGTCCTTATGCTGTGCCCCGTGTAATCACTGTGATCCATACAGACTCTCACCCTGGTATGCTCTCTATTATTTATTTTTTTACACTGCGGCATGCTCGAGGGAAGGGAGCAGGCACCACCCCACCGCCACTACTCCTCCGCCAGCATCACTGCCGAGCCGGTCAGTGTTCCGGCGGCAATGAGCAGTAGGCAGCCACCAGCAACAACAGTCAGGAAGCTGTTACTCCCGGCAGCAGTAGCGTCAAGCTGCAATTCAGCCAGCGGCACGATGATCCGGGAGACAGTGGCAGCACAGGGAAGCAGTACCCCCTCCAATCGCAGCACCAACTAGGAGACTGAGGCAGCAACCTGCCCCCAGCAGCAGCACCACCCTGATGATAGGTAAGATGCATTTTGGTGTCACAAGAAGGTGGCCGGAGTAGTGGCTGGCTGTGGTCACACCCCGGGGAAAAGTGATAGTGATTTCAGTGTTCCCTTGCGCGGGGATTGGATGTGTAGATGTATGGAGGCTATGTATGTATAGATGTGAGCGGCAGTGTGCGGATGTATGAGAGCGGCAATGTACGGCTGTATAACTGCGTCGGTGTGCGGCTGTATGAGTGCGATGGTGTGCGGCTGTATGCGTGCGGCGGTGTGCGGCTGTAAGAGTGCGGCAGTGTGCGGCTGTAAGAGCACGGCTGTAAGAGTGCGGCTGTAAGAGTGCGGGGTTGTACGGATGTATGAGAGCGGGGTTGTACGGATGTATGAGAGCGGGGTTGTACGGATGTATGAGAGCGGCAGTGTATGGATGTATGAGAGCAACAGTGTACAGTTGTGTGAGAGCGGCAGTGTGCGGATGTATGAGAGTGGCGGTGTACGGATGTATGAGAGCGGCAGTGTATGGATGGCAGCGTCATAGGGAGGGATGTCGGAATGCTGTTATAGGGTTCCTAATACAAAATGCCACGTTGGGCTTGATGGGCAGGTAGTGCGGCAAGCACACCCAAATTGGCATCTGACGTCGCCTGCAGTCCACACTGTTGTGAGGAGTCAGAGTTAATTTTGACTGTGTAGTGTACTCACAGAGGACCTACCGCCCGTCCCCTCGCATCTGAGCAGCAGGTCAGGCTCTTATTTTCTTTTTAATCAGGAGAGGCCGAGTGAACTGTGAGCAGGGGGGCAGAGCTACATGGGACCCAGAGGGGCTGCTGTGCTGTCAGAGAGGGAGAGGAAGAGAGAGATGAAGCTACTGCAGATCCCCAGCTGATTGTGAGGTGCCGGGTTGAAGGGTGATGTGATCACCCTTCTCCCTCGCTGCCGCTGGGGACCGCATCTAGGCTTCCTCCATCGAGGGCATGCGGCGCAGCAGTGGGCAGCGTGTAATGAGTTTGTCTGACTCATTATACTGCTGCCTGTTGTGGACACCTCTGTCCGTACGGACTGGTGTACATGCCCAGCACAGAGGTGACAGTGTTGGTGGAAGTGCTGCCCAGTTCTGACCCTGCAGGCCTCCCTGATCTGACTGCGGCCGCTGCTACTGCTGCGGCCCGAAACCCCTGCCGGTCCCCTCCATAGACTTCTGCCTGTCCAGCGCTGAGGTACTAGGGGTATCCCAGCTGCGGGAAGGGTATGTCTCTGGCTTTCTCTCCAGCAGGGGAAGGTGACAGCGGCGGAGGAAGTGTTGCCCACCTCAGACACTGCAGGCCTCCCCGATCCAGCTGCGGCCACAGCTGATGCTGCCAGAACCCCCTGCTGGTCTCCTTTGTTGACTGCCGCATGGCCAGTGCTGAAGTACTGGGGGTAGGCCAGCTACGGGAAGAGTGTCTCTGCCTCGGGCTCTCTCTCTCTGTCAAGGGAAGGAAGGGCTGATTCTCTGGCACAACAGGGAGGGCTAGGCTGCAGGAACACAGCACTGGAAGAAACAGGAGGCCGAACTCATGACCAAAAAGTGAGCAGTGCAGTGATCAGCCCCCTAGTCTTTCCCTCTCTCTGGGTGCAGAGCTGTATTCTACAGAGAGAGCTGGGATGGGAAGAAGGGGAACGGCACCTGACACACACATACACGCGCGGCACCTGACACACACATACACGCGCAACACCTAACACACACACATACACGTGCGGCACCTGACACACACACACGTAGCATCAGACACAATAAAATAAACATGCAGCACCTGACCCACACATACACGCGCAACACCTGACACACACACATACACGTGCGGCACCTGACACACACACACGTAGCATCAGACACAATAAAATAAACATGCAGCACCTGACCCACACATACACGCGCAACACCTGACACACACACATATACACGTGCGGCACCTGACACACACACGTACCATCAGACACAATAAAATAAACATGCAGCACCTGACACATGCATATACACGCAGCACCTGACACATGCATATACACGCAGCACCTGACACATGCATATACACGCAGCACCTGACACATACATATACACGCACACCATCAGACACACACATACACACGCAGTGCCTTACTCACACACACATAGACACGTGCAGCACCTGAGGCACACACATGTACACGCGCAGCACCTGACGCACACACATGTACACGCGCAGCACCTGACGCACACTCATGTACACACGCAGCACCTGACGCACACTCATGTA
Source organism: Pseudophryne corroboree (assembly GCF_028390025.1). Taxonomy (NCBI): domain Eukaryota; kingdom Metazoa; phylum Chordata; class Amphibia; order Anura; family Myobatrachidae; genus Pseudophryne; species Pseudophryne corroboree. Next base: position 29,982 of record NW_026968035.1, on the reverse strand, counting down.
CACGCGCAGCACCTAATGCACACTCATGTACACGCGCAGCACCTGACGCACACTCATGTACACGCGCATCACCTGACACAGACATACGTATTCATGCACAGCACCAGACATACACTTGTACACACGCGGAGAACCTGATACTCACACACATATACACCCGCAACACCTGACACACACACACACATGCGGCAGCTGACGCATACACACGCACCATCAGACACACTCATATATACACGCAGCACCAGACACACACATACACACAGGAGCTGACACACACATACACAGGCAGCACCTGACACACACACACATATACACGCGCAGCACCTGACACCACGCACTCACACGTACAAGCAATGCATTTCACGCCTACCTCCAGCCTCAGTTACAGGCTGCTGCCGCCTACCCCCCTCCCTGCATCAGCTGCAAAGGCAGCAAAATATTTTGACCAAAGTCTAAAGGCCCGTACACATTAAACGATGTCGCTCTGTGAGCTACATCGTCTAATGTTTCCCCTCCCGGGCCGGCCGGCGGCCGACTGTACACACTGAGCGATATGACCGCTCATATCGCTCAGTGACGTCACGCCCCCGCCAGCCCTGCATGAAGGTCGTGGACGACAGTCCACATCCTTCCTGCATGCCCTACCGACAGCGAAGATTGTTGCCGACCCGCGGGGCCGCGCATCGTTTGTCGCTGGCTGCATACACACTTAACGATAAAATGAGCGACGTCGCTCATTAAATCGTTAAGTGTGTACGGACCTTAAACAATTTGGTTTGGTTAATAAAATAATTTTGCACAGAACAGTGATGTTATACGAACATTTTCATTAAACATTTAAAAAATCAAATGTTTATTCTTTAAGTGAAATTTTACATTTCTGAATAAAAAAAATAAATTTAAAAAAAGCGATGAAATTCCATAGACAAAAAAACTTACGGTTTCACATGTCCCATTAAGGCTTCTTAGACATGATCGAAATTTCAGAAGCCTGTTGTAACTCTTCCACTCAAACTCCAAAAAGCAATGAAATTCCGATCATTAAGGCTGACGCCTTAATGGACGTGTTCCTTGCGCAATACAGATATGGTATGCCATCACAGCCTGTGGGTAAGTGCAGATTCAGCACTCTCACAGAGTGAGATTGCTGTCACTCACACAATGGTGGAGCTGCTAATTCACAGATTTGTGTGCTCATTGGAATACACACATGCAGTCTATGCAACTGAAGGTCTGAGCGGAAGACAAAGCTGCTCAGATGAGGTAAGAGTGTTGTTGATTGGAGGGAGGAGAGCGGTGTGGATGGGGGAATAGAAGTGTGTGGATAGAGGGAACACTAAGCAGCACTAATGGGGGGGACAGAGAAACACAGGGGGTAATTCAGACCGCAGCAGCAGCAGCAGCGATTGCAGTCTGAATTAGTTTGTGAGGTGCGTGCGTACCCCAGGAGCCCAGTGAGATGCTGTCACCCTGTCTGATTGATAGGCAGAGGTGGTTGCGGGGAAGGAGGGGGGCGTGCAAACAGCGTTAGAATGCCATTGGCAGGGCATGGTCTGCACAACGGAGGCGTTTCCGGACCACTGGGGGGTGGGCTGTGGCGGTTGTCCCCCTGCCAAGAGCGCAGGATCCACTAAATTTACCTTCAGGATGTCAGCTACATGAATAGGGTAAGAGTGGTGTGGATAGGGGGTAGATTAAGCAGCAAGTATGGGAAGGGAGACAGAGCGGTGCAGATGGGGGAAATGGTGCAGATGGGTTGAAAACACTGGCATGGATGGGTAGAAAACTGGTGCAGATGGGAGAGAAGACAGTGTGCCATGTACTGGAGGAGGCAGAGTGACGTTGAAGAATGAAACACTGAGCAGCACAGAGAGAAGGAAACGGTGGTACAGACAATGCACAGGTGGGGAAAGACAGATGGTACAGATAAGTTAGTACAGACTAGCACAGATGGGAGAACACAGCAGTAGGGATTGGGAAAGACCGGGCAGCATGGGGGTGTATAGGGGAAGTAAGTGTAGATGCATAGACCGTAGATGGGGTATTATAGTTTAGCAATTAACCAAGATGTTTGAGGGAGCTAAATGTGTATACTAAGTGAGATGGATGTATGGAGTTAGAAGGATGTTGTAACAAGGTGGCTTTGTTGTGTTGACTGAATGGGATGGTTGTGGGCACTGTGTGGGAAGGGAGCACCACAAAACTGCTCAGACCTTCAGTTGCATAGACTGCATGTGTGTATTCCAATGAGCACACAAATCTGTGAATTAGCAGCTCCACCATTGTGTGAGTGACAGCAATCTCACTCTGTGAGAGTGCTGAATCTGCACTTACCCACAGGCTGTGATGGCATACCATATCTGTATTGCGCAAGGAACACGTCCATTAAGGCATCAGCCTTAATGATCGGAATTTCATTGCTTTTTGGAGTTTGAGTGGAAGAGTTACAACAGGTTTCTGAAATTTCGATCATGTCTAAGAAGCCTTAATGGGACATGTGAAACCGTAAGGTTTTTTGTCTATGGAATATATATATATATATATATATCACAAACATATATGATTCATACATATATCACACACACATACATGATACATACATGAGAAAGACCTGGGATGGTGATGAGGCCAGGGCCCCCTGCTGATGTTGCGTTGAGGAAGGCAGTGTTCCAGGGCGGATGCCAGTCGGGGAGAGCGCCGCGCAGCCCGGGAAAAATACTGCTGAGGAGCTACATCTGGAAGAGCCCCTGGGAGGGAGAGTGCCACATGCCCCATCCTGCGCGGCAGACTCTGCAGGCCTGCACATGGGTAGGGAGGTCTCTGGCCACACATACTCACCCTTCTGCTGAAGCCCCGCTGCTGTCCCCATCAGCGATCTCCAGCGGGGAGCGGGGCCAGGATGAACCTCAACCTGTGAGAACTATCTTCATGATCAAGAGATCTCATATGCAAGATAAGTATGTTTTGGGATAGGGCTGGGGAGGGCGGCTGCTCGGGCACACCCCCGTCAAGTTAAGGAGATTTAACTGAGGAAGCACAAGGGAACTCTCGTCTGGGGACAACAACTGCAGGGAGACCACATCTTTTCAGATGAACATGGGAGGGCAGAAGGCTGCCTAATACTGAAGCACCCTCAGACATTAAACCATATGCAACAACTATTGCAAGCATTCCTGGGGGAAGGTCTGCAGCAGACGGATTTGCATACGGTGATGTCATCCAAGCAGTGGGCCAAGGTTGGCTGGAACCCTCATCTGTATATGAAAAGAGAAAAGGGGCATGCAGGGCATGGCGGCCTTTTGCGGCGCTTGTATAACCCCAAGTTTGCATTAAACACCCCCACCCTCCTTCGGTGTGGGGCTCATGTTGGCCATGCCCAAGCCCCTGAAGCATTCAAGCTGATTTCTTGCAGCAGCTGGGCACTGTAACAGCTTCAGAGCTGCTCTACAAGACAAGTAAAAGGGTGTGGGCCCTGCAGCACCACCTGTAGTTTGCATACACACATATATAGGACAGCATCTCTTATATGCCCCAGGGTCAATAAAATAGTATCCTTGTCTAGGCTATCCATCCCCTCAGATAAGGTATTTGTCCATGCCGCTACAGCACTACACACCCAGGCCGACGCAATTGCCGGTCTGAGTAAGGTACCTGAATGTGTATAAATGGACTTCAGGGTAATCTCCTGTTTGCGGTCAGCACACTCTTTGAGGGTAGCCGTATCCTGGGACGGGAGGGCTACCTTCTTGGATAAGCGTGTTAATGCTTTGTCCACCCTAGGGGAGGATTCCCATCGTAACCTATCCGTTGATGGGAAAGGATACGCCATAAGAATCCTTTTGGAAATCTGCAGTCTTTTATCTGGAGATTCCCAAGCTTTTTCACATAACTCGTTCAGCTCGTGTGAGGGGGGAAAGGTTACCTCAGGCTTCTTTCCCTTGTACATATGTACCCTCTTGTCAGCGACAGGGGGTTCCTCTGTGATGTGCAAAACATCTTTTATTGCCATAATCATAAATCGAATGGATTTTGCCAATTTTGGCTGTAACTTTGCATCATCGTAATCGACACTGGAGTCAGAATCCGTGTCGGTATCTGTGTCAACAATCTGGGATAGTGGGCGCTTATGAGACCCTGACAGTCCCTGCAACATAGGATCAGGCATGGGTTTAAATCCTGACTGTCCCAAAGCTTCTGCCTTGTCTAATCTTTTGTGCAATGAGTTTACACTAGCATTTAAAACATTCCACATATCCATCCAATCAGCTGTCGGCGGAGACACCACATTCATTTGCTCCCGCTCCTCTCTAATATAGCCTTCTTCCTCAGACATGTCGACACACGTGTACCGACACACTACACACACAGGGAATGCTTTTTCTGAAGACAGTTTCCCCACAAGGCCCTTTGGAGAGACAGAGAGAGAGTATGCCAGCACACCCCCCAGCGCTATATAACCCAGGAATAAAACAGTAACTTAATGTTTGCCCAGTAGTGCTGCTGTATGTAATTTGCGAATTATGTGCCCCCCCCCCCCTCTTTTCAACCCTCTTGTCTAACGTGGTATAAGCAGGGTAGAGTCCGGGGAGCTTCCTCTCAGCGGTGCTGTGGAGAAAAAATGGCGCTGGTGAGTGCTGAGGGAGAAGCCCCGCCCCCTCGGAGGCGGGCTTCTGTCCCGCTTAAACTGTAAAATTGGTGGGGGCTTATACATATATAAAGTGCCCAGCTGTATATATGTTATATTTTTGCGAAAGAGGTTTATATTGCTGCCCAGGGCGCCCCCCCTGCGCCCTGCACCCTTACAGTGACCGGAGTATGTGAGGTGTATGGGAGCAAAGGCGCACAGCTGCAGTGCTGTGCGTTACCTCAGTGAAGATCATGAAGTCTTCTGCCGCCTCTGAAGTCTTCTTTTCTTCTCATACTCACCCGGCTTCTATCTTCCGGCTCTGCGAGAGGGACGGCGGCGCGGCTCTGGGACGGACGGCGAGGGTGAGATCCTGCGTACCAATCCCACTGGAGCTAATGGTGTCCAGTAGCCTAAGAAGCAGGACCTTGCAACTCAGATAGTAGGGCTGCTTCTCTCCCCTCAGTCCCTCGATGAGGGAGTCTGTTGCCAGCAGTGCTCCCTGAAAATTAAAAACCTAACAAAATACTTTCTGTCAGAAAGCTCAGGAGAGCTCCTGAAAAGCACCCAGTCTCCACTGGGTACAGTATCAAACTGAGGTCTGGAGGAGGGGCATAGAGGGAGGAGCCAGTGCACACCCAGAACTAAAGTCTTTCTTAAAGTGCCCATGTCTCCTGCGGAGCCCGTCTATCCCCATGGTCCTTACGGAGTCCCCAGCATCCTCTAGGACGTTAGAGAAAATAGGATTTTAATACCTACCGGTAAATCCTTTTCTCTTAGTCCGTAGAGGATGCTGGGCACCCGTCCCAGTGCGTACTGTGTCTGCAGTTATTAAATGGCCCTTAACTCCAGAACATTTATGTGGAGATGAAAACATCCAAGGAAGACTTGACCATCTTCCTTGGATGTTTTCCCCCTGTGTGACTGCTCTCCAGCCTCGGAGGGTTGCATCCGTGGTCCCTAGGATCCCGTCCTGGATCCCGAACCATCGCCCCTCTAGGTGGTGAGAACTGTGCAGCCACCAATGGAGTGAGATTCTGGTCTTGGAAGACAGGATTATCCTCCGGTGCATGTGTAGGTGGGATCCGGACCACTTGTCCAACAGGTCCCACTGGAACACTCTGGCATGGAACCTGCCAAACTGAATGACCTCGTAGGCCGCAACCATCTTCCCCAGCAACTGAATGCATTGATGGATTAACACTCTTGCTGGTTTCAGAATTTGTTTGACCAGACTCTGGATCTCCAGAGCCTTTCCACTAGAAGAAAACCTCTTCTGTGTCCAGTATCACTCCCAAAAACAACAACCGCGTCATTGGGACCAACTGCGATTTTGGCAAGTTTAGGAGCCAACCATGTTGTTGAAGAACTGTCAGGGAGAGTAGATGTTTTGCACCAACTGGTCCCTGGATCTCGCCTTTATCAGGAGATCATCCAAGTACGGGATAATTGTGACTCCTTGCTTGCGAAGGAGGACCATCATTTCCGCCATCACCCTGGTGAAAATCCTCGGAGCCGTGGACAGACCAAACGGCAACGTCTGAAATTGGTAATGACAATCCTGAATTGCAAACCTCAGGTAGCTTGATGCAGTGGCTAAATGGGAACATATAAGTAGGCATCCTTTATGTCTACCAAAACCATGAAATCTCCTTTATCCCCCGGACTGGAGATCACTACCCTGAGAGATTCCATCTTGAAATTGAATTTCTTTAGGTAGAAATTAAGGGATTTCAGATTTAAGATTGGTCTGACTGAGCCGTCCGGCTTCTGGACCACGAAGAGGCTTGAATAAAAACCTTCTCCCTGCTGACTAAGGCTGATTTGAACAATCGGTGAGGGGGAACGTCTTGAAACCCCAGTTTGTACCCTTGGGACACTATTTGTAAAACCCACGAGTCCAGGTCCGAATGAATCTAGAACTGACTGAAGAGTTTTAGACGTGCCCCCCACTGGTGCGGGCTCCTGCAAGAGAGCCCCAGCGTCATGCAGTGGATTTGGCAGAAGCAGAGGACGATCTCTGCTCCTGCGATCTTGAAGAGGCTACAGACCTCTTCTCTCTTTTCCTTCCTCTACCTGCAAAGAAAGGGGAATCTTAACTTCTTGCATATCTATTGGGCCGAAATGACTGCGTCAGATAATGATGCGTCTTCATCCGTTGAGAGGGAACATAGGGCAAGAAGGATGACTTACCTGCGGGAGCTGCCGAGATCAAATTAACTAGGCCGTCGCCAAACAAGGCTTCACCTTCATAGGGAAGAGACTCCCTTTCTTCTTGGAGTCAGCATCAGCATTCCCTTGGTGAATCCACAATGCCCTCCTATCCGAGACTGCCATGAAATTGGCCCGTGAGCACTTGTGCCCGGTGTAGGATTTTTAAATATGTGTAGTTTACTGTATGCACGGGTTTAAAACCTTTTAGGAACTGAGATCTAAGGTGTATTACATGTAGTTTAAAAAAAACAAAAAAGGTTTATTTTATGGCAGTAGTTTCCAAACTGGGGTTCTTGCACTGGTAGCATAGTTTGGTGGTCCAGGACCAATTAAAATTATTTATACTTTATTAAATTGGCAAAACCATTCCCTCACAACATAACTGAACCTGAGGATGACATGCTATAAACACAATTTACTTAATTTTATATTTTTTTCTGAATTTCTCAATAAAAAAAACTTTGGCCTAGGTATGCCGTGAAACAAATTTTGATACTGTAGGGCAGGGGTGTCAATCCCATGGGCCGCATGCCGCCCCCAATGCATCCTTTTGTGGCCCACAGGCCGGGGTCCGACAGGGGTCCTTTTGTGGCCCGATCACCTTGCTTAGAGCGAGGGCAGGAGAGTGCAGCCAGAGTCTTTGCTTTCTATGTGCGGCACCATCTTCCCGAAGAGATCACCGGGAAGATAGTGCCCCTTCCACTGGCTACAGCACAGGTATACTGGGGTGGGGTAGCAAACTGGGGGCCCCAATGGGCCCCTCCAGCAGTCCCTCTACCAAAACACGTCTTTTGGTGGTTTTGCGGTGTTGTTATAACTACATGGTGACGATACTGTAGCACAGAGATTTTCAACCATTTACAACTCACGTCACACAGAACAAGATTTAAATATTGACAAGGCACACTGAAATATAATGGTGATGCATGGTGCAGTATCGTGTCCTAGGATGTCATGTCGCAGCTTCTCCATAGGTAACGCCTGAACAGGCCCGGTGACAGGGGGGACAAAGGGGACACTTGTTCAGGGCTCCAAGTATTAAGAACAGAAATAATGGGGCCACAGTGCCAATATTGCTTTTTAAAGTGTATCCACCAACTGCTCAATTTAAGCAGGAAAACAATTAACAGGCCAACTAAACCCTCCCCCCTCCTTTTACCCCATCACTTTGTCCAGTCCCTGTGGTCCATACTGTATTGCCATTATTATGCATGTTGCTGTGCTGGCCCTTTTCTGAATGTCCCTGCCACCGCCACCGAAGAGCTGGATAGCCCAGTATGAAAACCACCTGCCGGCCTCACTGACGGTCCGAGTCAAAGGCTCCATTTTTTTTAAAGATCCCTCTGCCAAGTTAAGGGGGGGTTGAGGGGGCCCCAGAGATATCAGTGCACTGGGCCCCGAGATTTCTGTTGCTGGCCCTGACCCTCAGGGGCGTATCTACCCCTTGGCCAGGATGGCACTTGCCAGGGGCACCATCCAGCTGTGCCAACCGTGGCTAAGGGATAGAGTTCTGCAGTCTCGAAAGGGCGCTATGGCAATCAGCGTGGGACTGACCAATTAGACGGTGAGGGAAGGATACTGAAATTGTCCCAACCCTGTTACAGTTTGAAACGCCCCTCAACTGCTGTCCACTGCTTCACTCCTAGCTCTGCCCCTTTGAAATTATTAATCCCTACCCCCCGGTAGGCGGAGTTCTCCAGGCCCATACTCAGGAGTCACCACTGCTGTACATTATGTGCCGGTTGTAGAGGCAGAGCGGGGAACATCAGAGAACGCCACAAATTACACAGTGGGCAAGGAGATGGCTGGAGACAGCTGCACAGCCATGCCTTGCAAGTTCGAGAGAGCTGTTGAATTTCAGCACTTCAAGTCAGAGCCTGCCCCCTGCTGCCCAAGCAGTCCGTGACAGTTAGTGTCGAGGAGGGGGGGATTTGTGCATGTGTGCTATCAGTGTGTGTGTGGGGGGGTGGAGGATGTGTGTGACTGTGAGGGAGCTGTCAGTGTCAGTGGGGAGAGGAGCAGGAGGGAGTTGTCAGTGTGTGGAAGTGATGAGAGTCAGTACTGGGGAAATGTGTGTGTGTGTGTGTGTGTGTGTGTGTGTGTGTACTAGATTTAGGAGTGTGTGTTTGTGAGAGGTTTCAGTTGGGGAATTAGAGTTCATACAGTAATTAAATGTTTTCATATTGAGAACTACATCTCCCAGCATATACAGTGTGCTGGGGATGCTAACAAGCTTTATTTAAAAGTTTAAAAAACATTGCTTTTATGACTGCAATGGTTAAAAAGGGAGAGCTATAAATCAATTTATCAGTGAATGATCGCAGTTTGAGCTGTTACATTTTACTGAACCACCTATCCCTCCACACTCACTACCTGTCCTCAGGATACATTTACCATCCCGGCAGACGGTATACCGGGGTCATTTGACCGATGTTGGAATCCTGACACCACTTGGGAGACTGGTGCCGGCACACAGACAGCCAACATCCCGAAGGCGAGTATTGGAGGGAGGGTTAGGACCGGGGGAGCGGGTGTTAGGGAAGGCACTAGGAGGGGGGGGGGGGGGGGGGTTAGTCCTAGCTGCCACCCCCTGAGGGTTAGCCCTATCCGCCACCCCCCCAGAGGGTTAGGATTAGGTATCATGTGACTGCTGGAATCCCGAGCGCCGGATGCCATACCCAACCCCCTTTACTTTTTCAGGCATTTCTATCTCTCCTCTCTCTATGGTGTTCCGATTGCCCACTTTCCCTTGTGCTTTTCTCTCTCTCTCTCTCCTTTGTTTAGAGCATCAGTTTCTGTAGTCCACTTTATCCTTATTTTTTCCAGTGTTTCACTATCTCTCTGATGTAATGAGGATGTATGGTCTAGAGGGATCAGTAATGCATTGTACTGTATAGAGGCGTCAGGGATGTAGCGTAGGGTATAGAGGCGTCAGGGATGTAGCGTAGGTTATAGAGGCATCAGGAATGTAGCGTAGGGAATAGAGGCATCAGGGATGTAGCGTAGGGTATAGAGGCGTCAGGGATGTAGCATAGGGAATAGAGGCGTCAGGGATGTAGCGTAGGGAATAGAGGCGTCAGGGATTTAGCTTAGGGAATATAGGCATCAGGGATGTACTAGCAGGTATATAGAGGTCAGTGTACTGTATAGAGGGGTCAGTAATGCAGTGATGGTTATAGAAAGGTCAGTGATGTAGTGTAGGGTATAGAGGGGTCAGTTATGTAGTGTGGGGTAAAGAGGGGTCAGTAAAGATACTAAGCTGAAGTACTTAGAACACTTCTTGAATTAAGACACAACCTGCAAGAAAAAGTATGCAATATGGGTGAAAAGGCAAATGTCAGAGGTCTGATACAAGTAACCAGCTCCACACCTTGCACCACATAGCGTTATGTTAAACTGGGATATGTTCTTTTTTGGTGTGTGTGTGTGTGTGTGTGTGTGTGTGTGTGTGTGTGTGTGTGTATGTGTGTGGGGGGGGGGGGTGCCAAAGGAAATTTTTGCCATTGGCTCCTTTGGTCTAGAACCAGCCCTGATCACAAAATATTTTTGTCTAAGCAGACTGGACACTGATCAGCGTTGGCTCATTCTCAGCCCCCCGCCCAGCCTCTGCTGCCAACAGACTGCTATTAGCTAGTTAACCTTCTGCCTTCCCTATCTATGACACAGACTGCTGCTAATGCTACCAGACTGTTCCCAGTGGCTTCACACCAACAGTGAATCCCAGCCGATGATGTAGAGCAGCGTGTGGGGGAGGGGGTCAGTTGCTGTGGCTCCAACATGGTAACCGCCAATGGACTGCAATGCTTTATCGAAAGGGGGGGCGCCAGTCCCTTACTTTGCCAGGGGCGCTTGGACCCCTAGCTACACCTCTGTTGACCCTAACCGATACCCCTAAACTAACCATAATTCCTGCAGTAAAAATCCATGTTTCTATGTATATAGGGGGTCATTCCGAGTTGATCGCATGCTGCCGTTGTTCGCTGCGTAGCAATCAGTTGAAAAAAAATGGCTAATCTGTGCATGCGCATGCTCCGTAATGTGCATGCGCATCATACGGGTACAAAGTCCATTGTGGTTTTGCACTAGTTCTAGCGATTATTCCAATCACAGAACAGGCCACAAGGAGATTGACAGAAAGAGGGCGTTTCTGGGTGGCAACTGACCGTTTTCAGGGAGTGCTTGGAAAAATGCAGGCGTGGCAGAAGAAATGCAGACGTGGCTGGGCATTAGCTGGATGGGTGTGTGACATCAAAAGCCGTCCCTCGGTTGTTAGAATCAACGCACACGAAGTGTAACTACAGTGCTGGTCTTATTTTGAAACGATTTTGCAGGCGCTCTGCTGCTCAAGTGTTCGCACTTCTCCAAAGTGAATATACACTCTCCAGTGGGCAGCGACAATGCGTTTGCATGGCTGCTAAAAACTGCTAGCGAGCAATCAACTCAGAATGACCCCCATAGTGTATTGCAAGAAAATATCTGTAAATCCAATGGTACCGTAAGTGCGGTATATACTCGCACTTCTTTGCGGGGTGAGAACATCTCCCCTAAGTGAAGTCAGCCCTATGAATAGAGTTTGTGTGATCCCTGTGCAGCAGTCACAGAAAGGGTTCATCTCTGCAGTTTGTCACTCAAATTACATTGCTGCATTTTTTCTAGAAGTGGATCTGAGAGCTGTTACCCGCAGACCAGCTACAATAATTATCCTGGGTACTCACTAGACCAGTGGTTCTCAAACTGCACCCTGGGGTGCCTCAGGACACTTGCAGGGGTGCCTTGGATTGGTGGTCCAGGACCAATTCAAAATATTTATAGTTAGTGTTATAGGCAAAACCAGTGCTGTTGGCTGGCAATCATAACATATGTGCACAAGCAGAAGCAAATCCTGTCCCCTACCAAAGGGCCAGTGCTAGGGTGTTTGGCGCCTCCCTGCAAACTATTAATTTGGGCCCTCTCTCCAATACTTAATAAAGGGACAGTGCGCTCCTTAAAAAAAGAAGGTGTGGTATCACAAGGAAGGGGCATGGCCACACAATAGCACCCCAAATCAAAATACGCCACACAGTAGCACTATCTTATTGTCATTACACCGCATATAATAATAATAATAATAATAATAATAATACTACCCACAGTCGCAGTGCCCTTTATACACATAACCACCATATCAGTGCAGCTTACACACATAATGCCAACAGTAGCAGTGCCCCTTCTACACATGCCCACGGTGGCAATCCTTTACATGGCAAATATCAACCTGGTTTTGCCATGTAAAGGATTGCCACTTTAAAAACAAACAATCAAACAAAAAAAAAAAAACAACAGGAAAAAACACAAAATCTCTCACTTTCTGATTCTCACACCCTATTACATTCCTCCCTATATATTTAAATGTTTCTATTACTGTATGTTCCCTCTTCCCTTCTCCAAACTATACACATCAACATTTTTTAGTATTTCCAGGTAAGTTTTGTGATGTAGGCCATGCACAATTTTAGTTGCCCTAATGTATTTACAGCCTTCTGGAGATATGGCTTCTGGAACTGAACACAGGATTCTAAATGTGGCTGTACCAAGGACCTATACAGTGGCATTACAGGTTGAGTATCCCTTATCCAAAATGCTTGGGACCAGAGGAATTTTGGATATCGGATTTTTCTGTATTTTGGAATAATTGCATACCATAACGAGATATTATGGTGATGGGACCTAAATCTAAGCACAGAAGGCATTTATGTTTCATATACACCTTATACACACAGCCTGAAGGTCATTTTAGGCAATATTTTTTATAACTTTGTGCATTAAACAAAGTGTGTGTACATTCACAGAATTCATTTATGTTTCATATACACCTTATACACACAGTCTGAAGTTCATTTAATACAATATTTTTAATAACTTTGAGTATTAAACAAAGTTTGTGTACACTGAGCCATCAAAACACAAAGGTTTCACTATCTCAGTCTCACTCAAAAAAGTCCGTATTTCGGAATATTCCGTATTTCGGAATATTTTGATATGGGATACTCAACCTGTATTACTTTTTTCTGCTACTGGTTCTTTAACCTATGCAAACAAGCATCTGACTTGCCTTTCCTATTGCTTTGTTACATTGCTTACCTGAAATAGTAATACTTAGATAGCTTTCCTCTTGCCATTATAATGCCCTTAATATTATAGTTAGCCTTTGCATTTTTGAGACGTGTATGATTTTGCATTTTTTGGCATTAAATGTTGCCATGTTCTTGACCATTCCTCTAGTCCAGGGGCGGAACTGCCAGAGACAACGGAGTCAGTTGCCGCCGGGCTCCAGCCCTAAAGGGGCTTCCTCCATTGCCCCCCGGCTGTTACGTGCCCTTCCTACTAAATAGACAAAGGCGCTACCAGCAGGGTCTCGCAGTTTGTACATTCCATGCCGTAACACCCTTCTTTCCACCTTCACAATGAAGCTATTGGTACTTTGCAAAAAAAAAAATTATTAGCATTGCAACTCAGCAGATCAATGCAGTGTGCAGCCACACACTCCATATATCTGCTCAGCCACAAAGCTGATTATTTCTTCACAAAGTACAAGGTGAGCTCCAAATAGAATTCTCTAGCTTAGATTATACCTTTCTATGCAAGGGTAAATAGCTCAATTGTTTGACTGCAATGCCACAGGAAATGGTTTGGATCCAAGACAGTGTGACTGAATAATAAAGAAACCTTAAGATGAGTTCATGAATGTTGTATAAGTATTAGTGAGAGAAGGGGTCAGGAGCATGCTAGGCTGCAAAAAATAAGGTAGGCTGCAAGTGAAAGTAATGATCTCCTATATATTTTCCCAGATCTGTCACTCTGTGTGGCTAACTCTGGGGGAAGTCACAGCAATGGGCGGAGACGGCAACTGCAGGACGATACACCAGTGCCAGCAGCAGACCGTAACAAAGTGACAGATCAGGGAGAATATATAGGAGGTAGGGAGGTGGCCATGGTACATGGCTGGCCAAGGGACACTAGCTCATGTACCCCTTTACCACTGAGGCTGGCCACCAAGGATGGACCTGTCACCAGTGCACATGCAATAACCTCTTCTGCTGCCCTCTTTGCAACTCAGATTGCCCAGTGCTCCCCTTCGCTAACAGTCCACAAAGTTTCCCCATCTCACGATCTGCCTCCTCACCCCCACTTTCATCTCTACAGCACACGCGCATATCATACAAGATCCCATCATGCGTACGTAGGTCTGAAATGCAAGAGGGAGGTTGGGGGGAGATTGGCATGCGCCAGCAACACCACACAGCTCACTGTGACCACAGTGGAGAGGCGCTGCAACAGGACAATACACCAACCTCGGAGCAAGGAACTGCGTCGGTCAGGAGGAGAACTATTTCAATAGCATAAAAAGGTTAATGCGTCCCACCCTATGGACACCAGACTCATCAAGTCACTGTTGCCAGAGTCTCATACAATGACTCTGAACCTCTAAGCACACTATTTGACTGTTCACACCCTGCTGTGCCTATTACCCATCTCCTCCACCACCCTCAACACTGACCCACACATCATTCACCCACAAAGATACAATAAAGGTAGTTTGGATAAATTAGCTAAATGAAATGGATTTAACCAATTTATCTAAATGACCATTTTTGGATGTTTTCCAGTGTTTGTGAGCAAATGGTCAATTGTAATTTGCTGCCACATATTAGCATAATTTTGTTTCAACTAGAAAAAAAAATTGGACAGATAATCTAAGTGTGGATCCAGTTTAAAGGTCCGTATTCACGGCCCGATTTTGGGGAGAGATGTGTGCTGAGCGAACTGCTCAGCACACATCTCTCCCCCCGCTCAGCACAGCGTGATGTGTGCTGAGCGTACGGGGGGTGGGGGGGGCGCTCATTTCACCCCCTGTGTAGGGCATTCTGTGTGTATCCAGCTTAACAGGTGTGAGCATCATACAACTACTGACTTGCGAGTAACTATACAGCAGCTCCATACCTTGTGACTTGAAGAAACACCAGTTAACCCCGGGAATGCTGCAGTCAAAGCAACAATTCCTCTTCTTACATTCCGCTGCACTTATTGTGGGGTAGCCGCAATCCCTTCTGCTGTACGGTTCCACATTACATTGTTTCTTGTCACTTCCTGTTGATGCAGTAAGGAAACATCCAGGAATTACAGCAGCTTAGTTTTTTTTTTTTTTTTAACTGGGGCAATTTAGCTAGATCACAGGGCAATTTAGCTCCTTTGGTCCTTTTTTAGGACCAGTTAATCAGACAGTTGAGCAAACTGAAAAACAGCTAACAGGAAATTTCCACTTAAATGGTATTTTCTAATCTTATCTGACCATGACTAAGAATAAAGGATACACAAGATAAACTCTTAGAGCCATGGACCTTATCCATGTTTAAGCTCCATCAAATCTGTAATCAATAGCACTACATGCTCCCACTTTACCACTGTACTATATACTCTACCTGTGTTTTTAAGGTAAAAACACCATTTAACCCCAGTGACACTTGAATTAAAGCAGCAGCCTCTGGAATAGCATTCCTTAGCATTAATCCCAGGAAATCTGCAATCTTCACGCTCTTTGATAGCCATGCTACATTGCTGTTTACTTGGATGGAGCAGAGAGCACAACATCAGGACATAGGAAATATTACAATGCATGATAAGAAAGGTGTGAGCTCTACAGCAAGGCCTCTAACCCTTTGCCAGTGCCAAATACATAGTGCTTAACTCAGATCTGATCACAGCAGCAAATTTATTAGCTAAAACCATGTACACTGCAGGGGGGGGGGTGTATAATATGTGCAGAGAGAGTTAGATTTTGGTGCGGTGTGTTCAAACTGAAATCTAAATTGCAGTGTAAAAACAAAACAGCCAGTATTTACCCTGCACACAAACAATATAACCCACCTAAATCTCTCTGCAAATGTTATATCTGCCCCCCCCCATCCCTGCAGTGCACATGGTTTTGCCCACTAGCTAACAAATTTGCTGCATCTGGGAATTACAGCAGCTTAATATTTCTTTTTACAGAAGGTTCAGCAAATTAAATTATTTAGTGAAATACTGTAATCATAACAGTTACAGGGATATTGTAGGTAGATTTATTGTCAGTGGATAAATGTAAAAATTAAACCCTTAGGCATAGTTCCAAAATGCTGTCATTGCAATCCAGATTTTAAGGATATCATGCTTGAGCACAGGTGACTTAATTAGAACTTCGGTCAATGTGAATTAACCATTGGACTCAACCATGGTTATCCTTAAAACCCAGGGGTCTATTTAAGATCGATCTTAATCGATGTTGGGCTTCCAGGTTGAAAAAAACACACACATTTACTAACATTTTAAAATTTATATAAAAAAATCATCTGTTCGTAAATGCAGTGCACATGGTTTTGCCCAACTGCTAACAAAAATCCTGCTGCGATCAACTCAGAATTACCCCCCATGGCCCTCATTCCGAGTTGTTCGCTCGCAAGCTGCTTTTAGCAGCATTGCACACGCTAAGCTGCCGCCTACTGGGAGTGAATCTTAGCATCTTAAAATTGCGAACGAAAGATTTGCAATATTGCGATAAGACATCTCTGTGCAGTTTCTGAGTAGCTCGAGACTTACTCTGCCAGTGCGATCAGTTCAGTGCTTGTCGTTCCTGGTTTGACGTCACAAACACACCCAGCGTTCGCCCAGACACTCCTCCGTTTCTCCAGCCACTCCCGCGTTTTCCCCAGAAACGGTAGCATTTTTTCCCACACGCCCCTAAAGCGGCCTGTTTCCGCCCAGAAACACCCACTTCCTGTCAATCACATTACGATCACCAGAACGATGAAAAAACCGTGAGTAATATTCCTAACTGCATAGCAAATTTACTTGGCGCAGTCGCAGTGTGAACATTGCGCATGCGCATTAAGCGGAAAATCGCTGCGATGTGAAGAATATTACCGAGCGAACAACTCGGAATGACCACCTATGTGCACTGCAGGGAAGGCAGATTTAACATGTGCAGAGAGAGTTAGATTTGGGTGTGGTGTGTTCAATCTGCAATCTAATTTGCAGTGTAAAAATAAAGCAGTCAGTATTTACCCTGCACAGAAACAAAATAACTCACCCAAATCTAACTCTTTCTGCACATGTTATATCTGCCTCCCCTGCAGTACACATGGTTTTGCCCAACTGCTAACAAAATTCCTGCTGCGATCATCTTGGAATTACCCCCATCGATTGATGTTTTCACACTGCTCGTGTATATAAGACATATAGGGCCTAATTCAGTTTGGATCGTAATACGCGTTCCAACCGCAAAAACTATGAAGAGGATGGGGGCATATACGCAGGGTCCATCCTGTGCGTGTGCCTACATTTTCTCCGGGTGCCCCGCAGAAAATGCGAATGCCTCTGCCTGTCAATCAGTAGAGGGCGTACCTTCGCAGGTATATCGCGATCATGAGCCATGTCTCCCATTTTTGTCATTATAGGTGCTCTGTGAGCTGCTGGCCATGCCCCAGCCCCTCTGTCTCCCGTGAATAGACATTGAGGCTTATTCAGACCAGATCGCTTCAATTTATTTTCACCCAGCGGGCAATCTGGTCTGCACTGCACATGCGTATGCGCCACAATGCGTAAGTGCGACGGTCCGGAGATCACAAGAAGATTGACAAGAAGAGGGTGTTTGTGTGGGTGGCAACTGAATGTTTCTAGGGAGTGTCCGGAAAAACACTGGAGGGACCCGGCGTTTTGTGGGAGGATTTGTGACGTCACCTCAATGGCTGAGTAAGTGCTGAGCTGTGCAGCTCTTGTGCACATGTGATCACACACCTGCACAGCAAATTTTCCCTTCCGCTGTAGGCGGCAACTACCTGATTACAGGGATGCAAAAAACACACCCTAGCGATCAGGTCTGAATTACCCACAATTAGAGATGAGCGGGTTCGGTTTCTCTGAATCCGAACCCGCACGAACTTCATGTTTTTTTTCACGGGTCCGAGCGACTCGGATCTTCCCGCCTTGCTCAGTTAACCCGAGCGCGCCCGAACGTCATCATGACGCTGTCGGATTCTCGCGAGACTCGGATTCTATATAAGGAGCCGCGCGTCGCCGCCATTTTCACACGTGCATTGAGATTGATAGGGAGAGGACGTGGCTGGCGTCCTCTCCATTTAGATTAGGAGAGAGAGAGAGAGAGAGAGATTGACCTGAGGCTGATACTGTAGAAGAGAGTGCAGAGTTTAGTGACTGACCACAGTGACCACCAGCAGTGCAGTTGTTTTATTTAATATATCCGTTCTCTGCCTGAAAAAAACGGTACACACAGTGACTCAGTCACATACCATATCTGTGTGCACTGCTCAGCCCAGTGTGCTGCATGCCTGCATCATCTATGTATATATTATATATCTGACTGTGCTCAGCTCACACAGCTTATAATTGTGGGGGAGACTGGGGAGCACTGCAGTGCCAGTTATAGGTTATAGCAGGAGCCAGGAGTACAAGACAGTCACATACCATATCTGTGTGCACTGCTCAGCCCAGTGTGCTGCATCATCTATGTATATATTATATATCTGACTGTGCTCAGCTCACACAGCTTATAATTGTGGGGGAGACTGGGGAGCACTGCAGTGCCAGTTATAGGTTATAGCAGGAGCCAGGAGTACATATTATATTAAAATTAAACAGTGCACACTTTTGCTGCAGGAGTGCCACTGCCAGTGTGACTGACCAGTGACCTGACCACACTGACCACCAGTATAGTTAGTAGTATACTATATTGTGATTGCCTGAAAAAGTTAAACACTCGTCGTGTGACTTCACTTGTGTGGTGTTTTTTTTTTTATTCTATAAAAAACTCATTCTGCTGACAGACAGTGTCCAGCAGGTCCGTCATTATATAATATATATACCTGTCCGGCTGCAGTAGTGATATATATATATTTTTTATATCATTATTTATCATCCAGTCGCAGCAGACACAGTACGGTAGTTCACGGCTGTAGCTACCTCTGTGTCGGCACTCGGCAGTCCATCCATAATTGTATACCACCTACCCGTGGTTTTTTTTTCTTTCTTCTTTATACATACATACTACTACATCTCTTTATCAACCAGTCTATATTAGCAGCAGACACAGTACAGTACGGTAGTTCACGGCTGTGGCTACCTCTGTGTCGGCACTCGGCAGTCCGTCCATAATTGTATACCACCTAACCGTGGTTTTTTTTTCTTTCTTCTTTATACATACATACTACGACATCTCTTTATCAACCAGTCTATATTAGCAGCAGACACAGTACAGTACGGTAGTTCATGGCTGTGGCTACCTCTGTGTCGGCACTCGGCAGTCCGTCCATAATTGTATACCACCTAACCGTGGTTTTTTTTTCTTTCTTCTTCATGCATACATACTACGACATCTCTTTATCAACCAGTCTATATTAGCAGCAGACACAGTACAGTACGGTAGTTCATGGCTGTGGCTACCTCTGTGTCGGCACTCGGCAGTCCGTCCATAATTGTATACCACCTAACCGTGGTTTTTTTTTCTTTCTTCTTCATGCATACATACTACGACATCTCTTTATCAACCAGTCTATATTAGCAGCAGACACAGTACAGTACGGTAGTTCATGGCTGTGGCTACCTCTGTGTCGGCACTCGGCAGTCCGTCCATAATTGTATACCACCTAACCGTGGTTTTTTTTTCTTTCTTCTTTATACATACATACTACGACATCTCTTTATCAACCAGTCTATATTAGCAGCAGACACAGTACAGTACGGTAGTTCACGGCTGTGGCTACCTCTGTGTCGGCACTCGGCAGTCCGTCCATAATTGTATACCACCTACCCGTGGTTTTTTTTTCTTTCTTCTTTATACATACATACTACTACATCTCTTTATCAACCAGTCTATATTAGCAGCAGACACAGTACAGTACGGTAGTTCACGGCTGTGGCTACCTCTGTGTCGGCACTCGGCAGTCCGTCCATAATTGTATACCACCTACCCGTGTTTTTTTTTTCTTTCTTCTTCATACATACATACTACGACATCTCTTTATCAACCAGTCTATATTAGCAGCAGACACAGTACAGTATGGTAGTTCACGGCTGTGGCTACCTCTGTGTCGGCACTCGGCAGTCCGTCCATAATTGTATACCACCTAACCGTGGTTTTTTTTTCTTTCTTCTTCATACATACATACTACGACATCTCTTTATCAACCAGTCTATATTAGCAGCAGACACAGTACAGTACGGTAGTTCACGGCTGTGGCTACCTCTGTGTCGGCACTCGGCAGTCCGTCCATAATTGTATACTAGTATCCATCCATCTCCATTGTTTACCTGAGGTGCCTTTTAGTTGTGCCTATTAAAATATGGAGAACAAAAATGTTGAGGTTCCAAAATTAGGGAAAGATCAAGATCCACTTCCACCTCGTGCTGAAGCTGCTGCCACTAGTCATGGCCGAGACGATGAAATGCCAGCAACGTCGTCTGCCAAGGCCGATGCCCAATGTCATAGTACAGAGCATGTCAAATCCAAAACACCAAATATCAGTAAAAAAAGGACTCCAAAACCTAAAATAAAATTGTCGGAGGAGAAGCGTAAACTTGCCAATATGCCATTTACCACACGGAGTGGCAAGGAACGGCTGAGGCCCTGGCCTATGTTCATGGCTAGTGGTTCAGCTTCACATGAGGATGGAGGCACTCAGCCTCTCGCTAGAAAAATGAAAAGACTCAAGCTGGCAAAAGCAGTAGCACCGCAAAGAACTGTGCGTTCTTCGAAATCCCAAATCCACAAGGAGAGTCCAATTGTGTCGGTTGCGATGCCTGACCTTCCCAACACTGGACGTGAAGAGCATGCGCCTTCCACCATTTACACGCCCCCTGCAAGTGCTGGAAGGAGCACCCGCAGTCCAGTTCCTGATAGTCAGATTGAAGATGTCAGTGTTGAAGTACACCAGGATGAGGAGGATATGGGTGTTGCTGGCGCTGGGGAGGAAATTGACCAGGAGGATTCTGATGGTGAGGTGGTTTGTTTAAGTCAGGCACCCGGGGAGACACCTGTTGTCCGTGGGAGGAATATGGCCGTTGACATGCCTGGTGAAAATACCAAAAAAATCAGCTCTTCAGTGTGGAGGTATTTCAACAGAAAAGCGGACAACAGGTGTCAAGCCGTGTGTTGCCTTTGTCAAGCTGTAATAAGTAGGGGTAAGGACGTTAACCACCTCGGAACATCCTCCCTTATACGTCACCTGCAGCGCATTCATAATAAGTCAGTGACAAGTTCAAAAACTTTGGGTGACAGCGGAAGCAGTCCACTGACCAGTAAATCCCTTCCTCTTGTAACCAAGCTCACGCAAACCACCCCACCAACTCCCTCAGTGTCAATTTCCTCCTTCCCCAGGAATGCCAATAGTCCTGCAGGCAATGTCACTGGCAATTCTGACGAGTCCTCTCCTGCCTGGGATTCCTCCGATGCATCCTTGCGTGTAACGCCTACTGCTGCTGGCGCTGCTGTTGTTGCTGCTGGGAGTCGATGGTCATCCCAGAGGGGAAGTCGTAAGCCCACTTGTACTACTTCCAGTAAGCAATTGACTGTTCAACAGTCCTTTGCGAGGAAGATGAAATATCACAGCAGTCATCCTGCTGCAAAGCGGATAACTGACGCCTTGACAACTATGTTGGTGTTAGACGTGCGTCCGGTATCAGCCGTTAGTTCACAGGGAACTAGACAATTTATTGAGGCAGTGTGCCCCCGTTACCAAATACCATCTAGGTTCCACTTCTCTAGGCAGGCGATACCGAGAATGTACACGGACGTCAGAAAAAGACTCACCAGTGTCCTAAAAAATGCAGTTGTACCCAATGTCCACTTAACCACGGACATGTGGACAAGTGGAGCAGGGCAGGGTCTGGACTATATGACTGTGACAGCCCACTGGGTAGATGTATGGACTCCCGCCGCAAGAACAGCAGCGGCGGCACCAGTAGCAGCATCTCGCAAACGCCAACTCTTTCCTAGGCAGGCTACGCTTTGTATCACCGGTTTCCAGAATACGCACACAGCTGAAAACCTCTTACGGCAACTGAGGAAGATCATCGCGGAATGGCTTACCCCAATTGGACTCTCCTGTGGATTTGTGGCATCGGACAACGCCAGCAATATTGTGTGTGCATTAAATATGGGCAAATTCCAGCACGTCCCATGTTTTGCACATACCTTGAATTTGGTGGTGCAGAATTATTTAAAAAACGACAGGGGCGTGCAAGAGATGCTGTCGGTGGCCAGAAAAATTGCGGGACACTTTCGGCGTACAGGCACCACGTACAGAAGACTGGAGCACCACCAAAAACTACTGAACCTGCCCTGCCATCATCTGAAGCAAGAAGTGGTAACGAGGTGGAATTCAACCCTCTATATGCTTCAGAGGTTGGAGGAGCAGCAAAAGGCCATTCAAGCCTATACAATTGAGCACGATATAGGAGGTGGAATGCACCTGTCTCAAGCGCAGTGGAGAATGATTTCAACGTTGTGCAAGGTTCTGATGCCCTTTGAACTTGCCACACGTGAAGTCAGTTCAGACACTGCCAGCCTGAGTCAGGTCATTCCCCTCATCAGGCTTTTGCAGAAGAAGCTGGAGACATTGAAGGAGGAGCTAACACGGAGCGATTCCGCTAGGCATGTGGGACTTGTGGATGGAGCCCTTAATTCGCTTAACAAGGATTCACGGGTGGTCAATCTGTTGAAATCAGAGCACTACATTTTGGCCACCGTGCTCGATCCTAGATTTAAAGCCTACCTTGGATCTCTCTTTCCGGCAGACACAAGTCTGCTGGGGTTGAAAGACCTGCTGGTGAGAAAATTGTCAAGTCAAGCGGAACGCGACCTGTCAACATCTCCTCCTTCACATTCTCCCGCAACTGGGGGTGCGAGGAAAAGGCTCAGAATTCCGAGCCCACCCGCTGGCGGTGATGCAGGGCTGTCTGGAGCGACTGCTGATGCTGACATCTGGTCCGGACTGAAGGACCTGACAACGATAACGGACATGTCGTCTACTGTCACTGCATATGATTCTCTCACCATTGAAAGAATGGTGGAGGATTATATGAGTGACCGCATCCAAGTAGGCACGTCACACAGTCCATACTTATACTGGCAGGAAAAAGAGGCAATTTGGAGGCCATTGCACAAACTGGCTTTATTCTACCTAAGTTGCCCTCCCACAAGTGTGTACTCCGAAAGAGTGTTTAGTGCCGCCGCTCACCTTGTCAGCAATCGGCGTACGAGGTTACATCCAGAAAATGTGGAGAAGATGATGTTCATTAAAATGAATTATAATCAATTCCTCCGCGGAGACATTGACCAGCAGCAATTGCCTCCACAAAGTACACAGGGAGCTGAGATGGTGGATTCCAGTGGGGACGAATTGATAATCTGTGAGGAGGGGGATGTACACGGTGATATATCGGAGGGTGATGATGAGGTGGACATCTTGCCTCTGTAGAGCCAGTTTGTGCAAGGAGAGATTAATTGCTTCTTTTTTTGGGGGGGTCCAAACCAACCCGTCATATCAGTCACAGTCGTGTGGCAGACCCTGTCACTGAAATGATGGGTTGGTTAAAGTGTGCATGTCCTGTTTTGTTTATACAACATAAGGGTGGGTGGGAGGGCCCAAGGACAATTCCATCTTGCACCTCTTTTTTCTTTTATTTTTCTTTGCGTCATGTGCTGTTTGGGGAGGGTTTTTTGGAAGGGACATCCTGCGTGACACTGCAGTGCCACTCCTAAATGGGCCCGGTGTTTGTGTCGGCCACTAGGGTCGCTAATCTTACTCACACAGTCAGCTACCTCATTGCGCCTCTTTTTTTCTTTGCGTCATGTGCTGATTGGGGAGGGTTTTTTGGAAGGGACATCCTGCGTGACACTGCAGTGCCACTCCTAAATGGGCCCGGTGTTTGTGTCGGCCACTAGGGTCGCTAATCTTACTCACACAGTCAGCTACCTCATTGCGCCTCTTTTTTTCTTTGCGTCATGTGCTGATTGGGGAGGGTTTTTTGGAAGGGACATCCTGCGTGACACTGCAGTGCCACTCCTAAATGGGCCCGGTGTTTGTGTCGGCCACTAGGGTCGCTAATCTTACTCACACAGTCAGCTACCTCATTGCGCCTCTTTTTTTCTTTGCGTCATGTGCTGATTGGGGAGGGTTTTTTGGAAGGGACATCCTGCGTGACACTGCAGTGCCACTCCTAAATGGGCCCGGTGTTTGTGTCGGCCACTAGGGTCGCTAATCTTACTCACACAGTCAGCTACCTCATTGCGCCTCTTTTTTTCTTTGCGTCATGTGCTGATTGGGGAGGGTATTTTGGAAGGGACATCCTGCGTGACACTGCAGTGCCACTCCTAAATGGGCCCGGTGTTTGTGTCGGCCACTAGGGTCGCTAATCTTACTCACACAGTCAGCTACCTCATTGCGCCTCTTTTTTTCTTTGCGTCATGTGCTAATTGGGGAGGGTTTTTTGGAAGGGACATCCTGCGTGACACTGCAGTGCCACTCCTAAATGGGCCCGATGTTTGTGTCGGCCACTAGGGTCGCTAATCTTACTCACACAGTCAGCTACCTCATTGCGCCTCTTTTTTTCTTTGCGTCATGTGCTGATTGGGGAGGGTTTTTTGGAAGGGACATCCTGTGTGACACTGCAGTGCCACTCCTAGATGGGCCAGGTGTTTGTGTCGGCCACTAGTGTCGCTTAGCTTAGTCATCCAGCGACCTTGGTGCAAATTTTAGGACTAAAAATAATATTGTGAGGTGTGAGGTATTCAGAGTAGACTGAAAATGAGTGGAAATTATGGTTTTTGAGGTTAATAATAATATGGGATCAAAATGACCCCCAAATTCTATGATTTAAGCTGTTTTTTAGTGTTTTTTTAAAAAAACACCCGAATCCAAAACACACCCGAATCCGACAAAAAAAATTTGGTGAGGTTTTGCCAAAACGCGGTCGAACCCAAAACACGGCCGCGGAACCGAACCCAAAACCAAAACACAAAACCCGAAAAATTTCAGGCGCTCATCTCTACCCACAATGTGCATATTTGCAGAGCAACAAGCTACAGGGAGCCTTCCACCCCCCCCCCCTTCCCCATGGGAAGGGGGGGGGGTTGTTTGGGTTAGCTGGACATTCCCCAAAAAAGTGACTGTCCTGCAAAAATTGGGATAGTTGGGAGGTATGTTCAAATACATTTATTGTTTTGCATGCAGGGTAAATACTGGCTTCTTTGACATTTAGCCACAAATGCTGCACAGCTGAATTACAGTATTACACTGCAATTAACAGTTATGCTAGGACATTCCCCCTCCCAAATCTACCTCTCTCTGCATGTTACATCTGTCCCACAGTGGCGTGCGGTGAGGTCAGTGGCTAGTGAGGCACTACAGCCATAATGTCCGCCGAATCCTGCCGATGACCCTTAGCCAATGCCCGCTACTGCCTCTGAGCCGATACCCGCTGCCACCGCCAATGGCTTACAAACTCGCCCACAATCAACTGACCCAGCCCTCCACCACTAATTTCTATCTCAGTCCGATGCCGCCAATGCCCGCTGCCTGCCTGCTCATTGTTCTCGTTATATATTATAAATTTTTAAAGAAAAAAAAATGAGTGTTTGGGACTGGGAAGGGTGAGGGAGGAGGACATGAATGCAATTTTGTTGTCCAGGGCTTCCATTAACTTAAAGGAGAAGGGTCTGAATGGGTTAAAAAAAAATGCGTGAGGTCCCCCCTCCTTAGTATAACCAGCCTCGGGCTCTTTGAGCCGGTCCTGGTTATTTAAATACTGGGGGAAAAATTGGACAGGGGTTCCCCGTATTTAGACAACTAGCACCGGGCTCTTAGACCGGTCCAGGTTCCAAAAATACGTGGGACAATAGATGTAGGGGTCCCCCATATTTTTAAAACCAGCACCGGGCTCCACTAGCCAGAGAGATAATGCCACAGCCGGGGGACACTTTTATGTAGGTCCCTGCGGCCCTGGCATTACCCCTCCAACTAGTCACCCCTGGCCGGGGTTCCCTGGAGGAGTGGGGACCCCTTAAATCAAGAGGTTCCTCCCCTCGAGGCACCCAAGGGCCAGGGGTGAAGCCCGAGGCTGTCCCCAGCACCCCTGGGTGGTGGGTGCCGGGCTGATAGCCATGTGTGTAAAAAAAGAATATTGTTTTTTCGTTGTGGAACTACAAGGCCCAGCAAGCCTCCCCCGCTTGCTGGTACTTGGAGAACCTCAAGTACCAGCAGGCGGGGAAATAACGGGCTTGCTGGTACCTGTAGTTCTACAACAACAAAAAATACCCAAATAAAAACACAAACACACACAGCGTGACAGTAAAATTATTGAGACAGGCTGTAGCATGTGGGTGCATGCAACCCTATAAAAGTGATGGATTGGGTGACTATTACAATACCCACTGTTGCTGTCTGAAAAATGATGGATTTATAGATTGCTCTGCCGAGACATGTTTTTTTCTAAAATGCACCACAGGTATGGATGGATAGTATACTTGACGACACAGAGGTAGGTAGAGCAGTGGCCTACTGTACCGTAATGCTATATATTATATTATTTATTATTATTATTATTATCCTTTATTTATATGGCGCCACAAGGGTTCCGCAGTGCCCAATTACAGAGTACATAAACAAATAATCAAACAGGAAAACAGCAACTTACAGTTGACGACAATATAGGACAAGTACAGGGTAAATAAACATAGCTACATCAGCAGATGACACTGGAATAAGTATCAGGTGGCAGAAGACTGCTGGATTTGGTGCAGCTGAAGATTATTAAAGTAAGAAAAGAGTAAGCACATGAGGGAAGAGGGCCCTGCTCGTGAGAGCTTACATTCTAAAAGGGAGGGGTAGACAGACAGGGGTGAGACAGATGGGGTACATAGAGAGCATGGAACAGAGGTTTAGGATGAGATTTGGCTGGGTTTGGTGAAGAAGTGGGTCTTGAGAGCCCGTTTGAAGTTTTGTAGAGAGGTGGAGAGTCTGAGGGGGAGAGGTAGGGAATTCCAGAGAAGTGGTGCAGCACGTGAAAAATCTTGGAGGTAGGAGTGGGAGGAAGTAATCCGTAGGCAGGAGAGTCGGTGAGCATTAGCAGAGCGAAGAGGACGGGTGGGAGTGTAAAGCGAGATAAGATCAGAGATGTAGATGGGAGAGGAGTGGGTGAGGGCTTTGTAAGCAAGTGTGAGAAGCTTGAAATGGATTCTGAAAGGGAAGGGGAGCCAGTGAAGGACTAGTAAGAGAGGAGAGGTGGACGTAGTGCGTTTGGTGAGGAAAATGAGCCGGGCAGCAGCATTGAGGATAGATTGTAGTGGAGAGAGGTATTTGTCAGGAATGCCAGTCAGGAAGAGATTACAGCAGTCCAGTCTGGAGATGACCAGTGAGTGGATAAGAGTCTTAGTAGCATCCTGGGTCAGAAAAAGTCTGATCCTGGAAATATTTTTTAGATGAAAACGGCAGGTTTGTGAGAGGTGCTGAATGTGTGGTTTGAAGGAGAGGGAGGAGTCAAGGATTACTCCAAGACAGCGCGCTTGGGGGGTAGAGGAGATAGTAGTGCCATCAATAGATAATGAGATTGTAGGAGGTGAGATTATGCGGGAGGGAGGGAAGATGATCAGCTCGGTCTTAGACATGTTAAGTTTAAGAAAGCGCTGGGACATCCAGGAAGAGATAGCAGAGAGACAGTTGGAGATACGAGTGAGGAGAGTAGGGGAGAGGTCTGGAGAGGAAAGATAGATTTGAGTGTCATCAGCATAGAGATGATATTGGAAACCAAAAGAACTAATGAGCTTACCTAGTGAGGACGTATAGAGAGAGAAGAGAAGAGGACCAAGGACAGAACCTTGGGGTACCCCTACAGTTAGTGGAAGTGAGGGGGAGGTGGAGTCATGAGAGGAGACAGAGAATGAACGGTCAGAAAGGTAGGACGACAACCAAGAGAGGGCAGTGTTACGCAGACCAATGGAGTGAAGGATTTGCAGTAGGAGAGGATGGTCCACAGTGTCAAAAGCAGCAGAGAGATCAAGTAGAATAAGTAGAGAGTAGTGTCCCTTAGATTTAGCAGCATGGAGGTCATTGCATACTTTTGTAAGGGCAGTTTCAGTGGAGTGGAGAGGATGGAAGCCAGACTGGAATGGGTCAAGCAGTGAGTGTGAGGAAAGAAAGGAAGTAAGGCGGTTGTAGACAATACGCTCAAGGAGTTTGGAGGCAAAAGGGAGGAGAGAGATGGGTCGGTAGTTGGAGAGAGTGTTTGGATCAAGGGTAGGTTTTTTAAGAATAGGAGAGATGAGAGCGTGCTTGAAGGCAGAGGGGACAGTGCCTGATGAGAGGGAGAGATTGAGAAGGTGGGAAAGATGGGAACAAGCAGAAGAAGAGAGGTGGCAAAGGAGGCGGGAGGGGATAGGGTCAAGTGGGGAGGTGGTGAGGGGACAGGAACGAATGAGGGCCATGACTTCCTCTCCAGATGCATGGGAGAAAGATGACAGAGTTGGTGCGAGGGATGGGGAGGGTTGGTAAGGGATGGGAGAAGGCTGGTTACTGATAGTCTGGTGTGATGTGATGTCCTGACGTATGGAGTCAATTTTGGATGTGAAGTAAGTGGCAAAGTCAAGAGCAGAGAGTGAGGAAGGGAGACGAGGTGGAGGTGGGCAGAGGAGTGAGTTGAGAGTGGCAAAGAGGCGCCGGGGGTTGGAAGACTGGGAGGAGATGAGGTTCTTGAAGTATGACTGTTTAGCAAGAGAAAGGGCAGCACTGAAGGATGAGAGCATAAGTTTGAAATGGAGGAAGTCTGCCCTAGAGCGTGATTTCCTCCAGTGTCGCTCAGCAGTACATGAGCATTTTTGCAGATATCTGGTGCATTTGGTGTGCCAGGGTTGAGGTGTTAATTTGCAAGGGTGAATAGTGGTTGGTGGAGCAACAGAGTCAAGAGCAGAAGTAAGGGAAGCATTGTATGTGGAAGTGGCTTGTTCAGGGCATGAGAGAGAGAGAATAGGAGAGAGAAGTGAGTCAAACAGGGAGGAAAGGAATGTGGTGTCAATAGCTTCAATGTTACGCTTAGTGATGGTAGCCTTAGGAGGTAGAGATGGGGAAGTCGAGAGAGATAGGTTGAAGGAGAGCAGGTGGTGGTCAGAGAGGGGAAATGGGGAGTTGGAAAAATCAGAAATATCACAGCGGTGAGTGAAGACCAGATCCAGTGAGCTCCCATTCACATGGGAGGGTGAGGAGGTCCACTGGGAGAGACCAAGTGAAGAGGTGAGGTTAAGGAGTTTAGAGGCAGGGGATTGTGTGGGGATGTCAATAGGGATGTTGAAATCGCCTAGGATAATGGTGGGAATGTCAGAAGAGAGGAAGTGAGGAAGCCAGGAAGCAAAGTTGTCGATGAATTTGGAAGCAGTGCCAGGGGGGCGGTAAATGACAGCTACTCTAAGATGGACTGGTTGGAAGAGGCATATGGCGTGGACCTCAAATGTAGAGAATATAAGGGATGGTTCTGGTGGTATGAGTTGGTAGGAGTAACTAGAAGGTAAAAGGACCCCAACACAACCCCCATGGTGACCCCCAGGTCGGGGTGTGTGTGTGAATGTAAGGCCCCCAGCAGAGAGAGCAGCAGCAGAAATAGTGTCAGAGGGCGTAATCCAAGTTTCAGTAATGGCTAGTAGGTGTAGGGAGTTGGAAATGAAAAGGTCATGAGTGGGGACCAGTTTGTTACAAACAGATCTGGCATTCCAAAGGGCACAGGATAGGGGGTATGAGTTTGTGGGAGAGATGTGAATTAGATTTTCAGGGTTGCTGTAGCGATTAGGTGGGATTAACTTTGAGGGCAGGGATGATGAGAGAGTAGTGATGGTACGGGTGCCTGAGCTAGGAGGGGAAACTGCAGGAGGTGGGCAGGGAGGGAGGTCAGTGTGATGTGGATGGGGGTGTGGGGAGGTGACAGGGAAGGGAGAGAGGGAGCAGGGCTGAGTTGTGGGGTAGCAGGACCATGGGGCAGAGGTGAATGAAAGTGGGGTAACAGGAAAGGTGGGGGAAGGAAACAGAGGGATGGAGGGGAGACAGAGGAGGGGAGAGAGGAGGAGGTGGAGGAGA